>NW_021319133.1:25710-29789 GCF_001605985.2 Dendrobium catenatum | reverse complement strand
CTTCAAAATGCAAGATCAGCTTAGAATATATTAAAATTGAAGTCTATATTTTTTATTTTTTTGAGGTCTGAGAGTGTTGTCGATTGTAATTGAGTAACTTAGCACACACATATCAGGGGGAGAGCTTTACAATCTCACAATTTAAAACTGATCGTAACAGTACGAACCATATTCCGTAGCGATAGTTAATTAGGACCAGCTTCAGCGTATTTAACAATATGGAGTATGATTTTCCTGAAATGTTCGTACACACAAGAGCAAAAATAATTCTTCCAAAATATTTTAGGAGAAGATAATAATCAAAACAATAATATTTGGAATCATAAAAAACATACAAGTTGTAAGAGTGTAAAATATGCAAAGCAAAGTAGCAACTCCCTCAATAAAATACACCACCGTGTAGCTAAAATTTAGGGACTCAAAATTCTATCAAACTATAAGAGATTATGTAGAAATATATTTTAGAGTGTTGCAGTCCATGGCCCCTACTTTGAGATTTTGATGATGGTAAATAATTTCAATTAAATTATTATTCATTGAATATTTTTTATTTCTGCTCTTGTTTTTTAGTACTATCGTTTCAGGGAGATCACAAATTACTCAGGATAATAAGAAGGCACAAGACTTGGTAGATTAGGATTTGGAGTCTATAACCCTGTAATTTTTCTTTTATTATTATTTTTCTTTTCTTGAGTTTGGCCATAAATTATATGAAAAAAATGAGCAACCATGCACACACACAGGGGGAGAGGTTTTTAAAATGAAGAAAATTTTTTCTCTATCGATCGTACTATACGATCTACTCTAGCTCAACAGCTATATGTAAACAAATTATACTGTACAATGTGTTTCTAATTAAAACCCTAGACACCAGATTAATTTAAGTAAGCTCTTAATTCATAAATTTTGAATTGATCATACTGTACAATTCTATCATACTTTACGATATTTTGAATATTACTTAAATTAACTTCGTGATTAGTCAGTAAATTAAGGATTAATTTCTAATTGGTTATCGTACTGTACGACATGGTTTGTACTGTACAAGAAACTAGATTATTTTCGATCGTTTTGTATATTGTACCGGATGATCTCTTGATTCTGAATTAATCATACTGTATGAAGTGATTTGTACCATACAACATACAATGATGAGTTTTTGTCATCCCAGCAATCATCCTGTACGAACATAAGGAATTTACATATTGTATTGGATGATGTTATATCATATTGTATGATACAGTTCAGAAATATTACCTGTTCGTAATCCTTTATACCATGATGTAGGCTATGTTGTATTGATCGTACTATATGATCATAACGGCTATATTGAAATTTTTAGGGTTTCTTTGAGTCCGATTTAAATATCTAAATTTCTATCTTTTAAAAAAAAGATATGAGAGAGAGGAACAAGATTAGAGGGGGATTCCTCGAGAGAGAGCTCTTGAGAAGATTTTGGGGTTTGTGAGAGGAAGGAGAAGGTGGGCTTTATGAGGGAGGAGTGTGAGGGAGATTACACGATTGATCCTAGCTTGCTGCACGTTTCTCCTCCTGTGGCCCAAGAAGATCTTGTGGGAGGCTCTCTAAGGGGGAGTTTAACGGTGTTCAATGTTTGAAAAACTGAAAATTTTTAAAATAAAAAACATGGGATTTATAAAATAAACTAAAAAATATTTTATGTATTTATATATTAGTATATAAATATTTATATTTAATCATAAAATTATTAACTTTTATTTACTTTCGAACATATTATAAAAAAATATATTAATATAATTTTATTTAAATAAGATACACCTTTTCATACACATGATTTGATATGCTTTAAATATTTAAGTGATATATAAGTAATACCAAGATTAACATATTAAATATAAAATTTATAAGAATGTTATGTTATTTTAACATAATTTCCTCTAAAAAAAGGTTATTTTTTTTAAGCTATGTTGTCATCTACTAAGAATTTAATATGTAAGATGCACAAGTATTATATATTATATATATATTATATTAGTTTGTTATGTACGTGTCTATATATGTTTTCCTATTATAAAACATATTATTAGTTATGGGCAAGATCATAATCGTCTGAATAGATGATGGATTAGCATCTTCTATAAGGTCCAAGCAATGTCTCATCAAGATGAGGGGTGTGTTACTAAAGCTAGGGTGAGTGCCCTTATGATGGGATGAATTCGCCTCAGGTTAAACATCTTTTGATTATGGTGAGTGGCACCAAGCTAGGGAAAGTTGTCCCTCTAGCTTGGCAGCAACTTCTAATGGATATTATTGATCTTTATTTGTTAAATAACCTAGCCCCCAACTCATTAAATCTTCCATGATTGGAGTAATATAAGTAGTTTCCCATTCTCTTTGGCATCTAAGAAGAGTTTAAATAATCGTATTTGGTTATTTTTATTGAAACGGAAAGAGATAAAAATGATATATTTTACTATCATGTTTTATTTCTCCATGAGAGATAATTTCCCAATTATGAATTTAATAATAATTTAATTTGATTCTTCGTATCCCATAGTTATAAATCTATAAATAGAGATAGATTTTCTTTCATTAAGGTTTGTTCTCTTCCTCATTACAGTCATCATCTTTCTATGCACCTAAAGTTACTTTAGATGGTAGTTTCCACCTTTGAAAGTGTGAATGTTGACAAGCCACAAGTTGTGTGAAGGTATTATCTTGGCAAGTGTTAGGCGGCTATTATGGAAGGTGAACTTTTAGAAGTTAAGCTGACGGCTATTGAGGCAATGAAAAGAGGTTAGTGATAGAGTGTACAAGTGGGAAAGGAGAGAATTCTAAGTTATCAGTCCTAAATAAGAGGCCCGCATAGCAATATTCCTATAATTATCTTGTGCTAAAGTGATTCATGGTGAGCAAAAGCGTTTGACTTGGCAGCTCATTTCAAATACTCATAGTTGAGGATGTGAGGTCTAGTTAGTATTTCTCTCGATAAACACTAATGTACATTAAGTAAGTAAAAATTAGAACTTTTCAACTTATTAATTTTTTTAATTTTACTTATAGAAGGAATCGATGTGTGACAAAAATCAATTGCTGAAAGGAATTAAAAAATAATAATTCATTCTAAAGTAATATAGATCAGTTTCCTACATTAGGCAGAAACTTAACTTAGAGACTTTGTGTTGATCCATTAGAGTGATGCCTACAGTATACTAATTACCGAGCGAGCTTTTTTAAGTCATCAAGGAAAACATAAAAGTAAAGCCGCACTCTTAAGTTTGGCTTTGACTCCCTTCCTTTAGTAACGATTTATTGATATACCTATAAGTTTCAATGAGATAATTTTTTATTGAAGAAAATTTTTTTGTCTAATTTTGAAACATATAAATAGCAGCAATATTAGCTAAGACAACCTAAAATATTGAGGTAGAAAAAAATTCAACAATTGGTTATAAGATCACGCAGATATTGAGTTTTTAATTTCAGCCATATTGGAGGATATTGGGGGGGGTTAAAGTGTCCAAGCTAAGGTCTTCCTAGCCTTCCAGAAAGGACTGCATGTGCCTTTAGGATTAAATTTCCAATCTTTGGGTTAATATTGGGGAGGAGAATAAAAAAGCTTGCCTCCTTGGAGGTTCCCTCCAATATTCTTTACGAGATTGTTGTCCGGTGTAATTAGAAATGGCAAAACTTAAGGATAATGTGTGGTTAGTTACCTAGCTTTTCAAGTTAGTTATTATTGGCTAGAGTTGAGTTATTATGAATCATTTGATTAGAATGGAGACAATCACCCTAGATGAATTTGCAGACCCCCCCCCCCCCCCCCCCCTTTTTTAATTTTTTTCTTAGTTGTGATGGATGAACTCACATTTGTCTGAAATGTATTAAGAAATAATGCATGTTCTTTTATTTTCATTATTAGCAAGTAAACTAGATCCAAAGAATTTAATCTTCTTAACTTCAGCCTAAATTTAAAAAATACATAATCTTCTATGATCATCCCATACCATTAATAGCTTTTTTAACTATCCTTCAATTGTGGATGAAAAGTTGTACTGAAGCGTATTCAATATATAACCCTACAAAATAACTTCTCCATA
>NW_021319133.1:9532-21157 GCF_001605985.2 Dendrobium catenatum | reverse complement strand
AATAATTATATTTAATTATAATTAATTATAACTAAATAATAATAATAATAATAAAATCAAATCCTCCTCTCCCCTCTCAGTTCGGCAGACTTACGGGATTTGGCCGAATGAGCATGAAAGGGAGAGGATTACCTTCACGCGAGCGAGCTCCAGTCGTTGCTTCGGGTCTTGATCGGAGAAGAAGGGAGGAAGGGGTTCGACTAAGGTAGGTCTTCCCTGTTCTCTTTCTCTCTTTCTCACGGGATTCGGCCGAAGGGGTGCGAGCGGCAGCAACAGGTAGAGGAGATGGGATGGGGAGTTCAGCCTCGGGTAGGGAAGATCGGCCAGGTAGGAGCTCTCGGTCTCTCTCTCTCTCTCTCTCTCTCTCTCTCTCTCTGTATCGGAGAAAGCCCGAGAGTTCGGCTTGATGAGCTCGGGAGCAGGAGGCGGGAGGGTTGCGGCTTGGAGCTGGGAGGAGCTCGATGGAAGGTGGAGAGGGAGGTCGTATGTGTGGAGAGAGGAAGCAGTTCGGCTTGGAGAGGAGATCGGAAGAGCGGTTGGGTGACGGGGTCCGGTCGAATGGAACGAGAAGCATCGACTGAAGGCAGAGCTCTGCTTCATTTTATAGACGTGATCCGAGCAACGACCGAGGCGAGATCGCGAGATTCTTTTGTTCTTTTTGTTTCTTTATACAAAGGTCAACAGTGGAAAGGTTCAATTCTGTTTGTTCTGAGATGACTACAAACATGAAGTCTTCTTGGAAAGATCTGAAGGGGAAGAATGAAGACGATAGCTCAAATAATGATTCAAGTAATTCAGTATATGTTCCTTATAAACGACAACATACTACAGTAATAACTAATAATGATGACGAATAGAAAAAGTCAGAACAAAAAAAAAATCCAAAATAACCTTCACTGTGGATTTGGGTGAAGGAGAGTTTGATGAAATATGGGAACACTAAGATCTTATTATGCAACCTAAGATGGAGCTTAAGAAAGTTAGAGTTGTAGGTCTTCCTACCACTTTGGAAGAATCAGAAAGTCCAAGTGTTATTGAGGATCCAAAATCATTTAAGCTAGGTGAGAATTTATCTCATGAGGACTCAATGGATAAGCTCCACAATCTGTATAAGTACTATAAGGGATGGGAATTTCAATATTTTGAATTATCAGAAGATGTAAGTTATTTTCTTTCTTCGACTGAGAGATCCTCTTGAGTTAAATACGACTTGGAAGCCTATGTTTTGAACATTCATGTATCATATCTCCCAAAGCTTCTCGCCTCTTGGACAAAACAAAACAAACTATGATCCATCTGTTGACCCCTACACATCGAACCACATGCAAAAGAACAAAATCGGTGAATCAAGCAACGCGTGCATCGACGTGTCGCGTTACTTTAAGGGTCAAACGACCTCCGATTGCCAAACGGATTACGCCGTTGCAATCAAGACCTCAAAATTTGCCTAACTTGTGACTCCTCGCAGTAAAATCAAACGAGAACAGACAAAATGGGACGACTGACACTCAAAATTGATACTTGACTTCGCACAAACGACGTCCGATCAAAGAACAAATTTCATTGTTGCATGTGGAACATCGTCGACGCCCAAAAATTATTATTAATTTGTTCAAATGGAATCGCCTACGAAACTGCAATAATCACGAGGTGATAACATGCAAATCGAGGAAATCCGCATCTGCCATTGCCCAAATGACGTCTGATCGCAAAACGAACTTCGCTTTTTGCTTTAGTCGTGGATATTCTCACTAGACATTTGCAAGAGGATGTACATATGGCTTTAATAGGACACAATAGAGAAAAAGAATTCATGTAGTCGACCCCACGTAGTGGGATAAAGTCTTGATGTTGTTGTTTGTTTGTTGTTGTAATGAGCCTAAGTCTATTTCCATGGTTCTAATTTTCGCTAACTCTAGCTACTTCATATCATGAATCAGAGAATCAATAGAAGTAAGCAAAGAAAAAGACTCACCATAAGACTTCCTACTCAATGCATATGCTACTATATTCACCATATCAGTCTGATATTAAATAGTTTGATCATAATCCTTAATAAACTCAATCCACCTTCTCTATCTCAAATTAAAATCCTTATGGGTAAAAATATACTTCAGACTCAAATGATTAATGAAAATCTCACACCTAACACCATATAAGTTGTATCAACAGGTCTTTAGAGCAAATATAATATCGGTTAATTCCAAATCATGTGTAGAATAATTCTTTTTGTGTGGTTTTAACTATCTAAAAACATAATCAATAAGTTTTCCCTAGTGCATTAGGACATAAACCAATCCCTTTAAATGAAGTATCATTGAAAACTTGAAATATGCTAGTACTAGAAGGAATCGTCAAAATCAGAGCCATTGTTAAAAAATCCTCCATTCTTTAAAAACTTTGCTCAGACTCAGGTGTATAATCCCAAACCACTAACTTTTGAGTCATTCTAGTTAGAGCTCATAAAATCTAGGAAAAATCTTTTATGAATTTCTTATGATACCCGACCACTCCCATAAAACTATGTACCTCAGATATCTTAGTTAGCCTTGACAAATAAGGAATTGACTGAATTTTCTAAGGATTAATATATATACATGCACTACTAACCATATATCTTAAAAATGCATTACTCTTCTGCCAAACAGCACACTTAAAGAATTTAGCATAAATATGATGTTGTCTCAAAGTTTCCAAAACTTTCCTTAGATAAAATGTGTGATATTTTACAGATTTAAAATGTACCAGAATGTTGTCAATAAATATAATAACAAACTGATCCAAAAAGTCCTAAAGATCATGTTCATCAAATCCATAAAAATTGTTGGAGCATTAGTCACCCCAAAAGGCAAGATTAAGAACTCATAGTGTTTGTATCTCATGCTGAAAGACATCTTGGCAATATCTTCTTCTTTAACCTTTAATTAATGATATTCAGATCTCAAATAAATTTTCAATAATATACATGATCTTACAAGATAATATAATAGATTATCAACTGGAGTATTCAATATAGTTACCTTATTTAGCTATATGTAATTCATGCACATTTGCATAGTTTCTTCCTTTTCTTTATGAACAAATGAGAAGCACCATACAGGAAAACACTAGGTTGGACAAAACCTGTATCAACCACTTCTTAAGTTCTACCTTTAGCTATTGAAGCTCTATAAGTGTCATTATATATCAAGCTTTAGATATTGGAGCTATACTAGGAAGCACATCTTTAAAGAACACAAGTTCTCTATCAGGTGGTAAACTCGCTAACTCTTAAAAAAAAAAAAGAGTCCAAAAATTCTTGTACAATAAGAACATTACCCAATGATCCAAAATCTACTCTCATATCTCTAATAGAAGTTAGAATTATCACATTACCCTTCTTCCATAGTTTATTTATTCTTAGAGTCGATATCAAACATGATTGGACACTTCTCACTCTCTGAAATATGAAACTCTCACTTTTCAAAAATAAAGTCGCTTTCTTTTTCAAATAATAAATATGAGGCTTCTATGGACTCAACCAATCCATGCCAAAAATGCATCAAATCTAAAAATAGGCCAAATTAGTAAGATAGACTTCCACTTCCTATCAAAAATTTATATCTCACAAAGATAAAATCTACCAGCGATCATTCTGTCTCCACTTAGCATAAGACAATAGTACAAAAGGTAAAGGTAGCATATTAGAGTATCTCTAAAAAATAAATGAATGAATGACACATGAATTAAGTAAAATAGAATAAGGTGTAGCTAAAATATAAGTTGTACCTATCACAACATCAAGATCATCCATCGCCTCTTGCTAAGTCAGACTATATACGCGTGGCTGAATTAGGGTCCGAGCTAATGAATAATCAGGCTCTCTCAAAATATTTACATACTATCTTCCTATATTAGGGCCACTACCTCTACCAGAGATTGCATCAATACATCCCCAAGTTGGAATAGTCCTCAGTCTCTCCACTAATCTGACAGAGCTTTCAGAATAAGCATAAAAAATGATCAAGTGTTGCCTACAAAAATTTTGCAACTTTATATATGCTCCACTCATATAAAAAATTATGGCATGTCATCCAATAATACATTCATTCATGTCTCCTACAATAGCTTAAGCATATTTGTACAAAATTGCCAGAACTGGCGTGTACCCCCAACCAAAATCTACCCTGACAAATTTCCCTTTCCTGAACTCAGATGGTCCAAATCTACCTTTCTTCTTAGAATATCCAGTCCCATTCTTAAATTGCTCTCCATCAAATCTCTTCCTACTAGTATCCCATCAAGAACATCTCATAAACCCCTCAAAAAATGGAAGCACTTATCTCCCAATGTGCTAACTAGTTGTTAGCATTGTTGGCCAAAGCAGTAAACTCTCTCTCGTACTACATCACAGTCAAGCTCCTGTAAGCCAATCTAAAAAAAATGTTTCCTACATCTATTATCAGGTGAGCAAAGGTATAAACTAGCCTCTAATACATCAATAAATTCCTCCAAACTAATTAGAGAATTCAGCTTCCCATGAAATTCTCCTATTGTTGCCCAACTACCTGAGGGTGCCAAAAATGGTTTTTTGGGTCAGGTTTCGATCCAACCCAAAATTAACTTTCCCTTGACTTCTTCAATCCAAACTGAACCAACTACACAAATGAGTCAAAAATATGAACCAAGACTTAACTTCTCCCAAATTTGGGTCGACTTGACCAATACATAAACCCGAGAGAGCAAAGAGCAGGTGACATTAAGCATAGAGCATAGGTCAAGTGCGAGTGTGAGTGCGGCTAGGTGAGATACAGTATGGGCTAGAGTTTGGATGTGATCAACTGGTGCAGGCAAGTGTACGGTACTGTCACGTAGTGCAATGGGAGCAAGACGTTGTGTTGATGGGAGAGAGACACAGTGCAGGCAATGGGTGTGAAGCTCTAGTTGCGCACACATTGTGGGGTTTGTGAACATATGAATTTGCTAATGTACATAATGCAAGCGGAGGTGTGAGCCTGTGGCATGTGGATCATTCCAGGATAGTGGGTTGACCCAGACCCAACCCTATTTTTTGAACAGGTAATGAATTAGAACCAAAATCTTACCTAATTGTTAAACGAATTGACCCAAACCTAGATTTTTTAGGTTAGGTTTGGGACAATTCATAATTGATAACCCTATAGCCACTAACACTCAGCCTCACCATCTAATAAAAATACAACCAAAGGTATTTTACAATCCAAGATCCCTAATCTATGATTTTGATGGTGACAAATATTATTGATTGAATTATTTCATCCGTCATTAAATATTTTGAATGTTACTCTTGTATGTGAGTACTAACATTTTAGGGAGATTACACATTGCTCAAGACAACAAAAGACTCAAGACTAGGTATAATAGGATGTGAAGGAGTTTGTAATTTTTATTTTATTTACTTTTTTTATTTCTTAAGTCTGGCCATAAATTAATATATGTAGATTGATTGACCATGCACACACACAGCGGGAGAGTTTTTTTAAAGAATTTTTTTTTATATATAGATCATAATGTATGATTTTAAATTATATTGTATGATATATTGTGGATTAACGTCCAACTTCTGTGAACTAATCATACTGTACAATCTTGATCATACTGTACGATTTGTTTTCAAACTTAAACCCTAGTCACCAGATTAATTTAAGCAAGTTTTTGAATTTTAAATTTTGAACATATCGTACTATATGAAGATTTGAAAACTTGCTAAAATTAACCCCCATGATTAGTCAATTAAATTAAGATTTAATTAATTATTGAGATCATACTATATGAATTGAATAGTACCGTACAATGAACCGATGCGGTTTTTGGTTGTACTAGATGAAATCTTAATTTTTGAACTGATCGTACTGTACAATTTATACATCATAAAAGATGACCTGAATAATCTTAATTGATCGTACTGTATAAATAGGATCAAACTAGACGATAAATAGAGATGATTTTCGGTTATCCTAGTGTTCGTCCTATACGAACAGAAGAAATAAAATATATCGTACTTGATGATATTTATAGCATTTTGTATGATGTATTAAAAAATTATTATATGTTTGTACTCCTTCGTACCAGGACAAGAGCTGCTTTATGAAAGTTTGACAGGGATGTTAATCCCTAAAGAACTAGTCCCAAGGCTAACCAAGAAGGGGGGGTGAATTGATATTTAAAAAAAAAATCTTTAAGGGGTGAATTAGTATTTAAAAAAAAATTAAGCAAAAGCACAAACTTAAACCAAAGTTCACCACAAAGAAATTAAAGTGTGGAAATTAAATGAAGAAGCATTAATAAAGAACACATAAATCTATAGTGGTTTAGTCAACTTGACCTACGTCCACTCCCCGGAGTCTCTCCTCTGAGTATTTCACTAAACACAGTGTCTCTCCTTTTTCCCCCACAATAAGGAAGAGAAGCCTTTACAAACCTCCTTTCCACCGACCCCGGTGAGGCAGAGAACCCAACTCTTTTTGCTTCCTCTTGAAGCAGGCAGAGAACCCAACTCCTTTTTCTTCCTCCTAAAGCAGGCAGAGAACCTCGATCAGATGCTGAAGTAGACCTCTCTAGAACCCCCAAGGAACTAGGGACGACGATTAGAGAAGATGACGATGGATCCTTTCTTGGAGCAACCTTTTGAAACCCTTCAAAATCTCCCCCTCACAATATCATCCCTCTCTCTCCCTTACTCTCCCTTTTCTCTTGGCTCTCTCAAGTTAGAACAGTAGCAAAAGATACTCTCTTGGGTAGAACAATAGGTCTTGTATAGAAGAGCTTCATAATAACTCTTAATTGCAGCAAACCAACTTTATCATCCAGGATGATTTGAATGTCGTTTTGTGTGATTAGTACAAATTTAGCTTAATCAACCGGGATGATTTTAGATAATCAGAAGGTTTTTGTTCATATCATCCAGGCTGATAGGATATCATCTTGTACGATTAGTACAAGTCGTTGAATATCATTCAGAACATCGCCTTGAATGGATGTCTAGACGATGTAAAAATAACTTGATCATCTAAGCTGATCTCATGATCGTCCCGAACGATTAATTCAATTCAGTACATATCGTCCATAGCATTGCCTTAAATAGAAGCAGGCCGATGTTTAATCATCCAGGAATAACTTAAGGTATTTATACTGATCGTCCCGGCCGATCCTGCAATCGTCTAGGACGATATGATTGAGCAATCAAACCTTAATTGCTTTCCTTAATTACCAGATTAATTTAGGAATAATTGCATTATATCGTCCAGGATTATATCCTGGACGATGTCTAAAAATAAAAGATACCTAAATAAATTTGGCGGCATATTCTTTTTTATATGATCATATCGTTTGGGCCGATGACATATCATCTAGGATGATGCGCTTAATTGTGGCTGCCTTAACTAGGATGCCCTAATTAGGGTTTTTTGTTTTTAACAGATCATCCAAGCCGATTGTTGGATCGTCTCGGACAATGTGACCAAAATAGAAAAAAAACTCTAAAAATAGTTAGAAATGTTCCGCCAAGTGTGTGTGTGCAAGGTTACTTAGCATCAGGAACCACATCGCTTATAATTGACTCAAGAAAAGTAAAAGATTACAAACTAACTCAGACCTAGTCTATCCAATCTTGAGCTGGTTCAAATTATAGTTTGATCTTACGGACCTAAAATGTTAGTAGGCAAGACAGTCATAGAGAAACAGATTTTTTTACTATCATCAAAATTCTATTCTCTGAAATGAGATTCACAACACTTTGAACAAATCAAAATGTACGATTTGTGAGTGTACTATACGAACAAAAATAAGTAATTTAAATTTTTAGGGTTTCTTAAATATATTATATATACAATGATTTTATTCATTAAAAAAGGAGAGAGGAACGTGACAGCTGAAGGAACTCTAGAGAGTGAGCTTTTTCAAGAGATTCAAGGTTTGTGTGAGGAGAAGGTGAGCTTGTCTGTGGCCTGGGTGAGTCTTCTGGGAGGTCTATAAGGGGAGAGGCTTCTAGGTCAAAGTCCTTGAAAGATCTCTACTATATTCAAGATGGAGAAAAATGAGAAGGTCTGCTGCAGTCACCGAGAGGGTTGCATACCGTCCGACACTCTGCCACACCGGGGAAGGTGAAAGTGAGTTTTTTGTAAAGGCTTCTCAGCCTTGCTGTGGGAGCAGAAGGGGAGTGGCTTTTGAGTAGTAAAAATCTCGGAGTGGAGGATTCTGGGAAGTGGACGTAGGTCAAGATTGACTTAACCACTATAAAAATTTATGGTGTGCTTTTTTTATTTTCTGCATTTTACTTTTCTTGCATTTAACTTTGCTATAACTGCTTGGTGAAAATCTATTTTTAGTATTCTGATGTGCGATTTAAAATTTCATCACCATTATTATAATTGTTATCAAATCATTAGCTTTTGCATTTTTTTAATTAAGTTATCTTTTTGAAATAAACAAAAATTCAAAAACTAGAACTCATGTTTAGGATTTAATTTTTAAAATACAATTTCACACCCCCCCCCTCTTGGCGCATCTCATACTTTCAAGGTACCATCCTTTCAGAAGGACATTACATACCATCAAAGGTCTTCTCTAACCTCATCAACCAATCCTTTGTAACCTTAGCATCAACAATACCCTCAAATCGCAATGGCTTCAGCCTTAAAATTATATGTACATATGAATTCACATCCTTAAATCTTAACGGAAGAAAACCTACTATAGGTCTCACCCATCAACTATACTACCAACCCATCCTGAGATATCATATCTTAACCAACAGTAGGGGTAGTGCTGACTATCAATGCAATTTAGCTCGCACTCTACACATAAGTTATGTCATGCTCAAGCTGATCCATCAAAACTCACAACACATACATAACAACTAATACATGCACATAATTAACAAAACCAAATAAATACATGATACTACTTTCTCAAATGACTATGAATCAATTCATATAGTTATGTTTATAATTTATTTATCCAAATAATGCTCTGATGCCAAAAGGAGTATCATAACCCAACCTGATACGACCCAAAAATATAGATTACTTTGTGTAGGAAGGTGGACGTATAAAGGCAGAACCGTATTGACAAAGATCTTTTAATTTGGAGAAATATAATATTTCTTTTTGAATAAAAGACACAAGAGCTTCTACTTTTTTTTACTATACATAAATTTACTCATCCATAAATATTTATTTCTTTTTATTTATCCACAAAGTATATATTATTGATTCTTTCTGTCACAGTCCTCGACAATAGGTGAAAATAGGACAGGAAATACAGAAATGCTAGGACTGTTTAAAAATAGAAAATATACTTACACACCAGTCAGACTTAAAAAATCAGCCTTATTTACTCAATCAGCCCTTTACTCATACCCTGGCTTAAAAATGAAATACACAACATAGAATGAGCTAACACAACTCAACAGATTATATTACCCAAATTATTTATTAATTATTTCAAATCAATAACTCAAAATAAATTAATTATTTTATGCTTAATATTAGACTTATAATAAAGTGATGTCACAACAATATAGGGCTTTGTAGATAACTAAACAAGTTACCAAATTTAGAGCATAGTATGCTGAACAAAATATAAATAAACATAGTACATTGTAAAAAGTTACATAACTCCAATCCTTTTGCCTCTCATTCATATCACCAAAACTCTTATGCCTCCCATTCAGAACTCCTAGCCCTTGGGCCTTTTAATGCTCTAAGCTCTCTCAGAATTTTAGTAGTATAACTCCATGGATATGCATGTATAATAGAACTACCCTCTATCTCATGAGATGCAAACATAATATCATATAGAGATGAACAATTTATAAATCATGCCACATAATATTATAATTAAGTAGTTAAATATAAATTTTGGTATTAATATAATTTCAAAAATTTTCCCTACATGTATCATTTTAGCAGTCAAATCTGTTGAAACTTGTTAAATATGAGTTAGGTTGTTAGACCTAAGCTTTTGACCCAACGGCTAACCAAGAGGAAGGGGGGTTGAATTAGTAATTTTAAAAACTTCCTCTTATTTTAAATTTGAAAAACCGATGAAATTGTTTTAGAAATTATAAAAGCAAATTTTCAACCACAGATAATAAAAAGCATAGAGAAAATAAAAAGCAACAAAAAATAAAAGACACAATATTTATAGTAGTTTGGTCAAACACGACCTACATCCACTCCCTGAAGTCTCCCACTTCAGGTATTGCACTATTACGACTAGTGTCTCTCCTTTTGCCCCCATAGCAAGGCGGAGAAGCCTTCACTTAAACTCATTTCCACCACTACTCGGTGCGGCAGAGAACCGTTGTCCTTTTACACCCTCCAAGTGTTGGCAGAGAACCATCAGCTGTTCACACTCTCCAAGTGTAGGTAGAGAACCTTCATCCTTTCACACACTACAAGAGTAGATAGAGAACCTTCTTCCTTTCACACTCTCCAAGTATAGGCAGAAAACCCTTCGTCCTTTAACACTCTCCAAGTGTAGGCAGAGAACCCTTCATCCTTTCACACTCTCCAAGTGTAGGTAGAGAACCCTTCGTCCTTTCACACTCTCCAAGTGTCAGCAGAGAACCATATCCTTTTAAACAATCTTGACTCGAGAAATCTATAAGGACAAGAGAAAAGAGTGAAGTAATCATAAATTACAAATATAGATCCTTACCTTTGAGTAATCAAGTGAACCCTTCATGCTCTAATAGTAAGAAATCTCCTTCAAACACTCTCTCTCACCTCTCCTTCAAATTCCCTTTAGTATGCATGAATATCAAATGACAAAAAGATTTTAAGACAGTCTAACTTGGACCTTTTATAGAAAAGACACAAAAAATCATCCAAAAATTGCATTTTTTAATTTCTGACCGTTCACGATAGTCCCGTACAATCCAAATTCATACGTACGAACAATGTAAAAACTATTGTGTACAAACTTAATGTGAACTGGTATGAACTACCTTCATACCTGATCATCGTCCCGTACGAATCTAGTTCATCCGATATGAACAGTTATTCTCAAACTTTGTTGGTACAAAAAGCAGGACAAATTTCAAGTTTTTAGATCATAGAAGATAGTCATGGGATGAATCATAATATCATCTGGATGAATAGTTCATTTTGGCGAATCCAGAGCCCATCGTCTTAGGACGAACAATAAATATCATCCGGATGAACTCATCTAGAGAGCATTGTCTTGGGATGAACGATAAATATCATTTGGATGAACGCATATAAAGAGCATCGTCCTGGGACGTATGATAAATATCGTTTGAACGAATGCATCCAGAGAGCATCGTCCTGGGACGAACGATAAATATCATCTGGGCGAATGCAGATTTAGAGCATCGTCTTGCGATGAACGATAAATATCGTCTGGACGAATGCAGATTGAGAGCATCGTCTTGGGATGAACGATAAATATCATCTAGATGATCTATACTTAGAAAAAAAATTTGCACTCTCTGTTCATTCCATTACTCGTTTGGGAGTATAATTGATCAGATCGTCCTATACGAACATGTTTCATACTGTACGATTAGTTTAAAAAATTGCAAATTTTAAAGCTCTCCCCCTGCGTGTGTGTGCTAAGTTACTCAATTATAATCACACTCTC
>NW_021319133.1:0-9432 GCF_001605985.2 Dendrobium catenatum | reverse complement strand
TCAAAATCTCAAACTCGGGGTCATGGGTTGCAACAGAGGTCAATTCGATAATATAAGCTCTAATATGGCTATGATGAGTAGCTATTTTAATTTCTACAAGCAACCACCTCCTCCATATCAGGAACCCTCTAAATGATGACTGTATTTTTTATGATTTTCTCTACCAGTGGTGATGTGATGTGATGTGACGTGTTATTAGTTTTTATATCTTTATGTTTTATGTTTTTATGTTTTATATCTTTTTGAATTCTTTGTGTATTGATATCTATCATGCTCAATGTATTATCATTCACCATGATATCAATAAAAAGTTATCCTATCATGTTTTTAGAAATGTTTGTTAGTGTATGATTATCCTCACTAATTGATCTAACAAGTGGTATATTTTGAAATGCAATAAACTTTTTTCATTAGAAAATTTAATATTTCAAAATTTTAAGCTGTGTTACAACTAGATCAAGTTAAGGATATCAAATTCATGTCTTTTGTTAGACTAATTTAATTTAATTTTATTATTGCAAGTTTGATATTTTCTTATTTTTTATTTCTCTTTTCAATATAAATATCTTTGTACTTAGAGAAATTTGAGATTTTAGATTATTATTTTTGGAAAGATCAATTAAAAACTTAAAAAATGTACAAATGTATAAAAATCAAAAGAATACGCAATGATTTGTAAATTAGTAAAGAGGCACAAAATTATACCATAAATACAAAAAGATGCACAAAGTGTGCCACAAATATTGAAAAGAAGTGCAAAGTGCCACAAATTTTATTCTTTCGTCTATCTTTCAATCTTTAAATTCAAATGAATCTTTTGTTCAATTTTATTTTTTATTGAAATTTGAAATAAATAAATTTTTATTTCATCCACTTTGCAATAATTTTTCTTATCTCATAGTCTACACTGATTCATGGCCTTTATATTTTTTTTTTCTTGTCTATGTTATATCTATACTTAAATCATATGAATTCTTCTTTTTCTTTAATGACATTTATCAATTTTATTGCAAATATAACTTAATCTCTTTCATGATCAATTATCAAAGGCTTATCATATGACTTCTTTCATTTATGTGTTTATTCATTTCCTCTTCTTTTTTTGTTGTTGTTAAAAAGGGGGAGAAATATTGTTTGACATTTACTTATTTTGTTCGTGTCCTTTTGGTTTGTCTTTTTGGTATTATGTCATATTTGTTTTGATATTATCTTTTTGTTATTTTATCTGGTATTTATTTTGACATTATCTTTTTGGTATTTTGTCTGGTATTTGTTTTGACATTTCAGTGTCATTTTTTGTGTTGTGTGCGATTATTTTTGTGTGTTAAAAAAAGAAACTTTAAAATTAAAAATTTTAATTGTTCAAATTAAATGTCCCTTACTCTCACATATTTATTCATTCAGGAAGAGTTTAGGAGAAACTTAGAACTTTCAAATTTATACAAACAATGATTGTTTTGCTATCATAAAAAAGGGCGAGATTATTGAGTGAGTTACTACTTAGCTTTGCATATTTTACACTCTTGTAACTTGTATATTTTTTATGATTGTAAATATTATTATTTTGATTATTATCTTTTCCTAACATATTTTGGAAGAATTGTTTTTGCTCTTGTGTGTACTAACATTTTAGTAAAATCATACTCCAGATTATTGAAGACTTCAAATCAAGATTAACTTAGAGTGTTTTATAAATTGAAGTATATATTTTTTATTTTATTGAGTCTAAGAGAGTGTGATTGTAATTGAGTAACTTAGCACACATACATGAGGAGAGCTTTAAAATTCATAATTTTTTAAATTGATCGTACAGTACGAACCATGTTCATACGGGACGATCTGATTAGTTATACTCCCAAACAAGCAATGGAACGAATAGAGAGTGCAAAAATTTTTCTAAGTATAGATCATCCAGATGATATTTATCGTTCATCCCAGGATGATGCTCTCTGTCTGTATTCATCCAGACGATATTTATCGTTCATCCCAGGATGATGCTCTCTAGATGCGTTCGTTAAAACGATATTTATCATATGTCCCAGGATGATGCTCTATGTATGCGTTTATCCAAATGATATTTATGGTTTGTCCCAAAATGATGCTCTTTGGATGAGTTTGTCCAAATGATATTTATTATTCGTCCTAGGAAGATGGGCTCTAGATTAGCCAAAATGAATTATTCATCCAGACAATATTTATGGTTCGTCCCAGGACGATCTTCTCTGTTCTGGAAACTTAAAAATCATCCTGATTTTTCATAGCAATAAACTTTGAGAATAACTGTTCGTACTGGACGAACCAAGTTTGTACGGGACGATGAGCGGGTATGAAGGCATTTCATACTAGTTCATATTAAGTTCATACACAACAGTTTTTACACTGTTTGTACGTATGAAATTGGATCGTACGGGACGATCGCGGACAGTCAGAAAGTATAAAATGCATTTTTTGGATGATTTTTCATGTCTTTTCTATAAAAGGTCCAATTTATACTGTCTTAAAATCTTTTTGTCATTTTGTCTTCGTTCATACTAAAGGAAATTTGAAGGTGAGAGTGAGAGAGAGTGTTTGAAGGAGATTTCTTACTACTAGAGCGTGAAAGAAACACTTGGTTACTCAAAGGTAAGGATCTCTATTTGTAATTTGTGATTACTTCACTCTTTTCTCTTGTCCTTCTAGATTTCTCGAGTGAAGATTGTTCAAAAGGATCCGGTTCTTTGTCGACACTTGGAGAGTGTGAAATGATGAAGGGTTTTCTATTTACACTTGGAGAGTGTGAAAGGATGAAGGGTTCTCTGCCTACACTTAAAAAGTGTGAAAGGACGAAGGTTCTCTACCTACACTTGGAGAGTGTGAACAGCTGATGGTTCTCTACCGACACTTGGAGGGTGTAAAAGGAAGATGGTTCTCTGTCGCATCGGGTAGTGGTGGAAAAGAGTTTTTTTGAAGGCTTCTCTACCTTGCTGTGGGGGTAAAAGGAGAGACATTAGAGGTAATAGTGCAATACCTGAAGTGGGCGACTTCAGGGAGAGGATGTAGGTCATGTTTGACTGAACCATTATAAATCTTATGTCTTTTATTTTCTGCTACTTTTTATTTTCTCTGTGCTTGTTCTTATCTATGGTTGAAAAATTGCTTTTATAATTTCAAAAATAATTTCATCAATTTTTCAAATTTAAAATAAGAGGAAGTTTTTAAAATTACCAATTCTCCCCGCTCTTGATTAGCCCTTGGGACAAAAGCTTAGGTCAAACAACCTAACTTGTATTTAACAAGTTTCAACAAGAAAGATTGAAGTCAGATTGAGGTAGAAACTCTTAAGAAGATGGGATTTATACTTGACTAGGATATTATCTCCTAAATAAGCCAGATTGAAATCTAAAGGAGATAACATTTCTCTACCAATTAGGATTTATACTTGACTAAGATATCATCTTCAAGACATGGAAGATTAAAATCTGAATGGGATAACATTCCCTAAATAGATGGGTTTCCACTTGACTGGGATAGCATCTCCTATATAAGAAAGATTAAAATCTAAATATGATAGCATCCCCCTAACCGATGAAATTTATATTTGAATATGATAGCATCCACTAGATAAGAAAGGTTAAAATATAAATGAGATGGTAGTTCTCAAGAAGATGAATTTATACTTGATTATAATTGAATCCCCTAAATAAGAAAGATTGAAATCTAGATAGGATAGAGTCCCCTAAACAGATAGGATTTATACTTTACTAGGATAACATCCCCTATATAAATAAAATTAAAATTTGAATGAGATAGTAACTGGCAAATAGATGGGTTTATACTAGACTAGGATAACATCCCCTATACAAGAAAGATTAAAATCTAGATGGGATGTCATCCCCCAAGTAAATGGATTAATACTTTGTTGAGAGAGTTGCTACTTAGCTTTGCATGTTTTACATTCTTGCAACTTGTATATTTTTTATGATTCCAAAAATTATTGTTTTGATAACTATTTTCTCCTAATAACTTTTGGAAGATTTGTTTTTGCTCTTGTGTGTACTAACATTCCAGGGAAATCATACTCTAGATTTTTGGAAGACTTCAAATCAAGATCAACTTAGAATGTCTTATTAATTGAAGTCTGTATTTTTCATTTTATTGAGTTTGAGAGAGTGTGGTTGTAATTGAGTAACTAAGCACACACACACCTAGAGAAGAATTTTAAAATTCATAATTTTTTAAAATGATCGTATAGTACAAACCATGTTCGTACAGGATGATCTGGTCAGTTATACTTCCAAACGAGCAATGGAACGAACAGAGAAGGAAATTTTATTTTTTTTTAAGTATAGATCGTCTAGGCGATTTTTCTCATTCGTCCCAGGATGATCTCCTTGTGCCAATTGGTCTATTCATCCAGACAATATTTAACATTCATCCCTGGATGAAGGGCTCTGGATTTGCCAAATGAACTATTCGTCCAAACAATTTTTTCACATTCGTCCAAGGACAATCTCCTCGGGAATTGTTAATTTGTTTGTTCATCTAGATAAATTTTCCAATTTATCCCAGGACGATCTCCTCGGGATTTCTCACTTACTCTGTTTGTAGGGACGATATTGCCCAATCTTACTAGGATGAATGGCTCTATTACGTATACTTAGAATACATCCTGACTTTTCATACCAATGAAATGTAAAAATTAACTGTTCGTACCGGACGAACCAAGTTCATACGGGACGATGATCGGGTATGAAGGCATTTCATACTGATTCAATTTGAGATCATACGCAACAGTTTTTATATTGTTCGTAAGTACGAAATACGATCGTATGGGATGATCGTAAACGTACAGATTTGAAAAATGTAGTTTTCTAGATGACTTTTCGTGTCTTTTCTATAAAAGGTCCAATTAAGACTATCATTCATCTTTTTGTCACTTGGTCTTCGTGAATACTAAAGGGAATTTGAATGAGAGAGTGAAAGAGAGTGTTTGAAGGAGATTTCTTATTATTGGAGTATGAAGGCTTCAGTTGGTTACTTAAAGGTAAGGATCTCTGTGTATTATTTGTGATTTCTTCACTCTTTTCTCTTTTCCTTCTAGATTTTTTGTGAGAATATCTTTTAAGGAGATCCGATTCTCTGCTGATACTCGAGGAGTGTGAACAGCCAAAGTTTCTCTGCCTATACTTGGAGAGTGTGAACAGCAGAAGGTTCTCTGCCTTCACTTGGAGACTGTGAACAGCGAAAGGTTCTCTACCTGCACTTGGAGGGTGTGAATAGCAGAAGGTTCTCTACCTACACTTGGAGAGTGTGAATAGCGGAAGGTTCTCTTCCTACACTTAGAGGGTATAAAATGACGACAGTTCTCTACCGCACTGGGTAGTGGTGGAAGAGAGTTTTTGTGAAGGCTTATCCGCCTTGCTGTGGGGGCAAAATGAGAGACACTAGTGGTAATATTGAAATACCTGAAGTGGGAGACATTAGGGAGTGGATATAGGTCTTGTTTGACCGAACCACTATAAACCTTTGTGTCTTTTTTTATTTCTGATGCTTTTAATTTTTTTTTTAGTGGTTAAAAAATTATTTTTAAAAATATAAAAATCAACTTGCTCAATTTTTAAACTGTTTCTAAATTTTAATTACAAAAAGAGAAAAATTTTTAAATTACCAATTCACCCCCCTCTTGGTTAGCCTTTAGGACATAAGCTTAGGTCTAACAACCTAACTCATATATAATAAGTTTCAACAAGTGGCATCAGAGCTTTATTTTAAAACCATAAGTTTAAACTACTTTTTTGATTAACAGACATGGCTACTTTTGGAAATCGAAACACACCTGAAGGGTATTCGATCACTATACCTCCTTTGTTTGATAATATCCCTTTTGATTTTTGGAAAACAGGCATGTCTATATTTTTACAGTCACTTGATTATCGCATGTAGATCTTAGTACATGAAGGGTATACAAAACCAACAAGACTAGTTAATGGCATTAGAGTAGAAACACCCTTTGTAGAATGGATTATAGAAGAACGCGACTTTGCACAACTTAATGCCAAATGTTTAAATAGTTTATTTTATGCACTTAAGTCAGAAGACTGCATGGGGGTTTACACTTGCAAGAGTGGAAAGGACATATAGGATAGACTATATATAACTTATGAAGAGACTAATGAAGTTAAACAGTCTAGATTAAATATTTTGTTACATGAATATGAATTATTTTGCATGAAACTAAATGAATCTATTTCTAATATGCACACAAGATTCACTCAGATAGTCTCTTCTTTGCATGCACTAGGTAGGGAATTAACAAATGATGAAATGGTTAATAAGATTCTCCATTGTTTGCCTACTGCTTATGATGCAAAAATTATTATTATATCAAAGTCTAAAGATTTAAATGTTTACTCTATTGACAATCTTCTTGGATCATTAATTACTTACGAGCAAAGAGTGAGTCAAAGAAAGATTAATATAGGAAAACCTCAAAGGGAGAATAACATAGCACTAAAAGTGGAGTAATCGGAGAGTGATCTATCAGAACCTGAGGATGATGACGACATAGCATTAATGATTAGACATTTCAGAAGCTTTCTAAAGAGGATGCAAAAGAGACGCCAGTAATGAAATCGAGATAAGTTCAATAGGAATGTAAATGTTTCTAATGAAGTGATTTGCTAGGAGTGCAGGAAACCTGGACACATAAAGTCAGATTGCCCAAAACCTAAAGCCACTCCTAGCAAGAAGAAGGTAGAGGAGAAACCAAATGTGAAGAAGGGCAAGAAGAAGTTCTAAAAAGCTTTCTGGGTGGACTCAGCTTCAGACTCATCAGAGACTAAAAAGGAAGAGAAAGTCACCAATCTATGCTTGATGACCGATATTCTTGATCAGTCCGATCAAGAAGAGGTATGTGACTTAACTTTTAATGAACTTTTTGAAGTCTCAGAAAGAATATAAGATACATATAAAAAACTAAAGAAAATGCATGCTAGTGTGAACTTATAATTATAAAAACTGCAAAGAGAATATGAAATCTTTAGGAAAGATCATATTTTAATTGATAGCAATCAAATGAGCTTACTAGATGAATTTGACAACTTGAACAAAGAAAATATAAATTTAAAATCATCCTATAAAAAATTGGAAATTGATTTTCAGACTTTTAAGGACGATTCAAAGAATTGAGAGCACTACTTGAATTTTTATAAGCATGTCATAAAAGATTTGAAAAATTTATTTAAAATTAAAAGTAAAAGCTCTCGAGTAAAATAGAAAACCACCAACATTTGAAGATTTTATAAATCTTATTTTGTATCCAAAATTTATAACACTCTGGAAAAGACAGAGTAGTTATAAAAGATTGAGAAATCCATTTCCTGGAGTTAGATGCTTTACTTGTGGATTGATTGGACATATAGCACACACCTATACTTTGGATGGAAAAACTCATTTGGTGTGGAAACCTAAGATGCATAAACCTAGACATATCATACATGCATCTTTTATAATTTGCCAAAAGGTGAACCCAGACTTGTTTGGGTTCTCAAGTCTAACATTTGATGATTTTGTAGGATCGCTCTCACATAAGGTCTCATGAGAGTATATGGTACCTGGATGAGCGGTTTCTCAAAGCATATGACTGGAGATACTGCATAATTCATATCGTTAGAAGCTAGGAATGGAGGCAGGGTTACACTTGGAGAAAACACCACAAGGAAGGTGGTTGGGTCAGGTATGATTGGAAATATTGAAAATTTTTTTAATGAGAATATGCTACTTATTAAAGGCTTAAAATATAATATGTTAATTATTAGTCAGCTATGTGATAAAGGATACATCATTAAATTTCTTACTACTAGTTGTATATTATGCCTAAATAGTATTGATGTTTTATATAATTTGAGGGAAAACAACATTTATATGCTAGATTTAAATTGTATCAAAACTTCTACTAATTTTTGTTTAAAAATAATGTTTAATGAGTCATGTCATGCCATAGGAGGCTTTGTCACTCTAACATGAAAAATCTTAGGAGGATTACCCAAAAGAACTTAGTGAGAGGTATACCAAAACTAGACTTTACTAAGGATCACCTTTGCGATGCATGTCAATTAGGAAAATAGGTGAAGGCCTCTTTTGAGTCCAATAAGATTCTTAGAACTAGTAAACCAATGGAGATTTTGCATATGGATCTTTTTAGACCAACTAGTAAACCATTGGAAATTGGAGAATTTTTGTAAAGAAAAATGGACTGATCATAATTTTTTAGCACCTAAAACCCCTCAGTAGAATGGGGTAGTCAAAAAGAAGAACATAATATTGATAGAAGCCGCTTGAGCCATGCTGACAGAATATTCACTTCCTAATTATTTTGGGGCTAAAGCAGTTAGCATAGCATGTTATGTTCTGAATAGGGTGAGTGTCAAACCAAACTTGAATAAAATACCCTATGAGTTACTTAAAGGAAGAACACCTAATTTGTCACATTTAAATATTTTTTGATGTAAGGTGTTCATACATAACAATGGAAAATCTTTCTTAGGAAAATTTGATCCAAAATCAGATGAATGAATTTTTATAGGATACTCTAGTGTTAAAAAATCTTATAGAGTATTCAATAAATAAACTTTGGTAATTGAGAAGACCACACATATTATATTTGATGAATTTGGAATTTTATAAGAGCCGATTGTTGAAGAGGATGAGATAGAAATTGACTCCCAAAAGATTGAGAAAATAAATTTGGAAGAAAATTTGAAGATAGAAAATCCGATGCCTAGAGATTTGAGATTTTCTAAAAACCACCCAAAGGAATTGATTATAGGTGAACTTATTGAGGGTGTTAGGACTAAGCGTGGGCTAAACAAAGAAGTCAATCATTCAGCCTTTATTTCTATGATAGAACCCACAAATATTGATCAAGCACTTTCGGATAAATTCTGGATTTTGGTAATACAAGAAGAATTAAATCAATTTGTAAGAAATGATGTTTGGTAATTGATTGCAAGGCCAAAGGATCAAACTATAGTAGGGACTAAGTGGGTGTTTAAGAACAAAATGAATGACTTAGGAGTAGTCGCTAGAAATAAGGCTAGATTGTGGCTAAGGGGTATAATCAGATTGAAGGGATTGATTTTGAGGAGACTTTTGCCCCAGTAGCTAGAATTGAAGTAATTAGAATTTTGTTAGCTTTTGCTTATTTTAAAGGATTTAAACTGTATCAAATTGATGTTAAAAGTACCTTTTTGAATGGGATATTTCAAGAGGATGTTTATGTTGAACAACCTCTAGGATTTGAAAATTCAAAATATCCAAATCATATTTTCAAATTAAAAAAGATATTATATGGATTGAAATAGGCACCTAGGGCTTGGTATGAGAGGTTGAGCACCTTCCTACTTGAGAGGTCTTTTAAAAAGGAAGTGTGGACACAACTCTCTTTTTGAAGAA
>NW_021319132.1:1617540-1623210 GCF_001605985.2 Dendrobium catenatum | reverse complement strand
GCGAGAGGTGCAAGGATTTTTCCTGCGCTCGAAATGTTTTCGCGACTTGGCTTTGATGGGAGTAGACGGAGTGGTAGGTTTGATGAGGGAGTAGGTAACTACGGTGGTATAACAGTAAAAATTAATGTTTTGGTGTTTAATAAGTAAATAGAGAACTTTTAGGTGTTAGGTAGGTAAAAATCCCTACATTATAATATTTTGCTACAAAAAGCAGCATGATGCACTTTAATGCCCTTTGATTTGTGTTGAGATCAGTACTTTTTATGATATTTCTAAATTTTGCTAATTTTAGCATAAATCTAAGAGATTCAAAGTTCACCCTGATTTGAGATAAATTTCATTGTTTTTTTTTTAATGGTTAATTTTTAATTGTGGCTTCCTTTAATTGAGCAAAAAATATTATGTAAAGTGGCGCTTTATATTTTTCTAGAGTTTTATTATGACTAAAACAAGTTTCTTCAATTCATTTCCCTATTAGTTAAGGTAAAACACGCCATTTATTCGGAGACTCCAATGAGATAAAATACGTTGTTTATCCTAATAATAGATTAATGTTTTAATCATACCTTAATGATTTGATTTTACCTTTTCTTAAGTTCTGAATTCAATTTAGTTTGATTAATTATAATTGATTAGAATTTTAAACATTAGTTTTGTTATGAATTAGCTCAATTTGTTTTTTAAAAAAGCTTAATTTGCCTTAAACAAAAGTATTTAATTGACTTAAGCGATTCAATGTATTTAATTTGAATCTATATGATTGATTTGTTTTGATTAATTCTATTTTTTCCTATGTTAAAGTAGGTGTCAAAATGGGTTTCGGGTCGAACCCGAGTCTAAATGGGTCAACCCGAACCCGATCTTATTTTTGCAAACGGGAAAGGATTGTCAACCAAAACCCAAACCGCGCCAGTAATGGGTTGACCTGACCCGACCCGTGTTGTTTAGTTATCAAGCAGATTCTAGCTAGGCGAACTGGTGAAGGGCAAGGGCCAAGTCGCCACTAGCCAGTGCGGTGGATGGCAAGACAGGACGAGACTATGATAGTGTGGTCGGGCCAGTGAGGAGTGCTGACGGGACAACGTCAAACGTGAGATGTTACTCTGTCAATCCGAATTTGTTTTGGGTTTTCAAGTTAACCCGAAACAGACACGATTTAACAAACTGGTTAAAATCTCGAACCTGACCAGTTTCTCAAAACGGGTTGACCGAAGCTTGAAATATTTTAGGTCTACTTCGGGTCGAATTTTCGGGTCATGCCAAATATTAACACCCCTAGGTTAATGAGAGCCTTATGCTAAATTTTAAGTTTTTAATTAATATATATTTCATCTTTTTATATTAAAAACTCTAAAAAAATATTGATCATATGAATAGAATACGATTTATTAAATTACTATATCCTACTTTGTATCCCAACAACCCTTATTTAGGTATCTAAATTCAAATAGATTGTTTGTTTTACAAAATAATACACAAATTTGCACCAAATAGTTTAACCATGGCCGTCGTGAATACTTTAAAAATTATCCACATCTCTACCAGCATGTCCATTTAAACCCCCTCCAATAAAAACTCTTTCTCCAAGAGATATCTTTTATATTAATTCTTCTAAGTCATTCCAGAATTTTAATTTTGAGCCCACATATAAAGCTACTTGAACATATGCACTTATAATATTAATAATCTTAGCATCAACAATAATTTTTAAAGCTATTAATTTTTATAATATTATCCTTCAAACTCTTATTTATAATCACACATACATCATTTCTAGTACTACTCCTACCCGAATATCATTGTTTAAATCATAAACTATCAATCTCCTTCGCCTTCTCTCCAATCCATTTAGTTTCCTGAATACACAAAATATTTATATTCATATGAATCATAATATATGTTAATTCAATTAATTTTGATGCAAGAGAACCTATATTATAAGTTCATCATATCTTAATTTTAATTTCTGGCTTGCCTATATCTGTCCTTGATGTGAGAGCCCTTGCCTATTTAACACTACACCCATGCACCGGTGCAGCGACCCTTGCATACTTATTATTGTATTCAAGTCATACAGCGTGTTTCTTCCAATGGACACCATAATATTAACACAATTTAAAGAATTCATGTTATGATTATTTGATAACTTTTATGCTAGCTATCGACTGACTAATGCAACCCTCCTCTTTTCTCATCCAGGACTTAAGACCTAACAACGATAATGTTAATCCTCTCTAATTAAATAATTTCAAAATTTTCAAAAATATCTAAATTTTGAAAATCTATAATTAATTCTAGAAAATTTCAAAAATAGCAAATTCAAAACCATTCCTCTCCACTTAAAATCTAATCTTTTATAAAACATTCAAACCCCCAAAATCTAGTTAATGTCAAAAAGTCGAGTCACTGATCAACCGAAGTTCAAAGTTTGATAAAAACTTTAGAAAATCATAACTTAATGTAGAAAATTCTAAATTGAGCAAACATAGAGTCTAATTATACATCTTAAGATCAAGTATTTAAGAAAAAAATACCCACAACCCAAAAATCATTCTAATTTTAAATGCTAACTTTGAACCCCTTAATTAATACATTAAAACAAATAAAATAATTCCAAAATTTAATAATTCATTTAAAATTTCAAAATATTCTAATTTAACCATTCAAATTAGTAATTAATCAATTAGTTTAAAATCTATCAACCCTTAATTCTCAACCAACTTAATCAACACCGGTTACTACTAGGTAACTCAGGATATGAGACTATTAAATTAGCCCCAATGAGCGTAAAATAAACTTCACAATCTCTGTAAACAACAAAGGTAGTACTCAGTCAAACTTTAAAATATATTTTAAAATAAACTTTAATACATTAATATTTAAACTAAAACTTTTTTTTTGAGCTTCAGCTTATAAAGTATCATCTCTACCATGTTAGACACCTCCCCGCCTACAGGTTCTAGCAGGTCACCTAACCTATAAGGGTGCAGTCCTATCAAGGGGATGTTGTGCAATCTTTAGAATAAAATTAATTTTTAAGCCATATTTTAGAACTTTTATATACAAATTTATGCATTCCATCAAGTCAATCAATATGCATTATATTTGAAACTAATTAAAAGTGTTTAAAATTTTATTTGCATTTTCTAAGCATTTTCATCCTACATAAGTCAAGGGGCCAATTAAGATCCGCTCTACATGTTGGCCCAACTCCTAAATACTTTAATTAACTACATCCTGCTACTCTTATATTAAAAGATTAGATATATATTTTTAAAACATTTAGGTGGCTTCCTAATACAGGTTGGGGTAAGTCTAGGTTTTTATATTGTATTAGTTAGATTTTGGTGGCTTTTATTATGTACCTAATTTAGATTTAGGATTCAATTCAGTTTCAGAGTCATAAGGCCCCAAATTTTAGAAATATAATCCCACCTTTCTAATAAATTGATCCAATCTTAAATTACTAAAGCAATTCTCAATCTAAAAGTTAAATCCCAACACATAGAATCGTCCATGCTATTTTTGAAGTGTTTAATAATCTTAGAATAATCCCTTCCCTTCCTCCCTTGATCTCTAAAAATATGTGTTCAAAATTCAATCCAGTCCTAGTTGAGATTCTAAATTCACCTTCTTTGATATCACTCCTCGAAAGTCTCTAAATAAAATTTTCATAATTATTTTAATTAAGAGTATTTGTAGGGAATTCAGTCTCCTTACGATGCAATTAACTATGAGGACTTTCACTCGTAGGAAATTTAGAGCCCACATCTACTTTCAAAACTAATTTTCAAAATTCAATTAATTTTCTTTAGGAAATCTAAATCAATAATAATCATTATCATCATGTATAGACGATCGACGATAGATGATATTTTCCTTCCCTAGAAAGATACATCATTTATTATTAAAACTTCAATTATGAAAATAGTGACCCTCTATCTAGATTTCCTTAGTCAAATATTTGTTAGAGTATCATTTTATCCCTTTGGGGTTATATATAGTTCTTCCTTAACTTTGATTACTGTAACATGGGTGAAATTTTTAATTTTATTATCTAAACCCATTAGGAATTTATATCTTTGCCTCTTAGGACAATATACCGTTCATAATGATGTGTTCGATCTTGAGATTAAAATTCCAAAATTAAATTTTAAAGAAGATTAATCATTTCAAAATCCCTTTTCAAACTTTCCAACACCAAACAACAGTAAAAAGAATAGGTAGGACAAGAACAAATTGATAATTTTTTCACAATATAATGAAGTAAAGTTGATTCATCAAGACTAACCATCTCATGTTTGATATTATTTATGGATTTCCTAGTGATTCTGGCACTTTTCAACTCAAATATAGTTTCGTTGTTAGGCTGTCCTAGAATCAGAGAGACTTCATCTAGAGTGAATTGTAACTTCTACCCCTTGATGATGAAACTCTGCTTTCGAGAATCCCATATTGACAACAACATGTATACCAAGGAAACATTCTGATAGAAGCGAGGCATCAACAAAAACTAATTTATGTGTAGTTTCTTTAGTCTATACATAAATTCTTAATCGAATGTATCAATCAAATGATTACATATTTCTATGAATATTGAAGTTCTACAAAAAAATTGTCTTCAGAACATATCATTTCAAAATTAGGTTTAGTGATTAAGAATAACTTCACCAAAAATGTTCTATGAACAAAAATGTGGATGAATTGCAAATCACAACACTACATAGCTATACACATTAGCAGTACTCAGCAGTGGTACAAAATAGTACAAAAAAATACACAACAAAGATATACATCACTAACAAGTATAGAAAATGAAAAAAAAAAAACATCACAAAAATGTTCTAGTTCTTCTTCATGCGAATAGAGAATAGTAGACATCAGTACACAAGGATACACAATAATAATACACAACACCTACTTTTGTAATGGTGGTCAAAAGGATCGAAGTCAGTCGACAGAGGTCAAAACAAATGTAGTCAGGCGACGGTAGTTGAAAGGACCATAGTCTGGCAATGGTTGTCTGAAGGACCATAGTCAACTGGCGACGGTGGTTGAAAGGATCGTAGTCGGTGAGCGATGAAGATTAGAACGACGATACTCAATGGGGGACAAAGGTTAGAAGGATCATAGTTTATGTAGTGGTTGGAATGACCATAGTCGAAGGGCGACAAAGGTCTGGAGGACCATAGTTAGCAAATGACAGAGGTCAGAGAGATTGTAGTAAAGCTGTGATGGTTAGAAGGATTGAAGTCAGATGACGGAGGTTAGAAGGATAATTGATAATCTGTGGTGGGGTATAAATCTGGCATCAGTTGAACGAAATCCGAAGGTGGTCGACAGACGTGCAGGAGTCTAGCGATGATTGTGGAATAGGAAGAAGTACAGTAATGATCAACGAACATGTAGAAGTCCGACGATGGTTGGTAGATGGGCATAAGTCTGGCGATGAGGAGAACTCTGACGATGGTCGAAGAATGGGTGGAAGTCCGATAATGAGGAGAATACTCTATCGGTGGTCTGTGGCAGGTAAACTACTAAATTCTTCTCATCTCTTCCTCCTTTCCTCACTCCCTCCTTTTAGGTGAAGAATGAGGGGTTATTTATATTTTTTTGAGAGTGGCATGGTGTATAAATAATCAAGGTCAAGATGGGAGTGGTTAAATGGGC
>NW_021319132.1:1614003-1617440 GCF_001605985.2 Dendrobium catenatum | reverse complement strand
TTGTTTGGAGTTATAACGGCTGCAATCTCGACTCCTCGACTCCCCACCTGTCTTAAGGTGTTGGTATTATTCTGTTTGAATATGGACTACTTCTGTGGACGGCTCGTAGGTGTGGTTAAATTGTTGTTCTTCTGTAGAATAATGGTATTGTGTTGGCAAATAGGCAGCGTGATAATGCTAAATTGCTCTCACTTAATGCTGCCTGTTTCAACTTGTGTGTCTGAGACCAAAAGATAGAGTGTGTGTTCATATTAGTCGTGATAATGCAGGGTAAAATGTTTAGAGACACGCAGTATTGTTTAACCATATATGATTGTGTTGCTCCTTGTTCTGATGCTGTTGAATCAGGTGATTCTGACTCCGCTCGGATCATTGTGGTTGGTTCTGATCCGGTCCAGCGCATTTTTGTATTGGTTGCGCAGGACCGTTCCTGAGCTGGCTTGCTCGATGCTAGCATTCTCGTGGAAGATTTCGTGGCCGGGGCAGGAGAGGAAAGAATTTAGCTTTTTGTGTTTCATGATTTGGCAAATTTTTATTATATTGTTTATCTGAATTGGCCTCTATGTATATCCTTTATTTTTGGTCAATTTTCGCGCTGACTATTTAATGTGTGATCGGGGAGTTCTTTCTATGGGAGCTATTGATGTGAACCGGTGTAACTAGCTATCCCCTCAACAGTCTGCATGCTGTTAATTGGCAACCACTTTGCGAAATTCGCTATGGTAAATTCGAGATCGTCACTTTTGCGTATGGCTTAGAGGGAGGTGGAGGCACACGGTAGTGAAGACCCCAAGGGCAAACGAATTTGTGATCTCTCTCCAGTGTGGTGAAAAGAGTATACTACTTGTTTATTTGATATATAGCTTCTCTTATTATCTTCTCGGAAGAGCGTGCTCTTTACTACACTGTGAGCACTTTAAAGTTTGGTAATCCCTTCTTCTCTGTTTAAATTCCTAATAATCTGAATTTTTTTTGTTTTCACATAAAAGAGGTAGAAAATAAAAAGACGACTTAGATAAGGCTTTATTCCTTCTTGAATTATTTAGGGATCTCACTAAGTCTTCAATTTGAAAGGCTGTCCTGAAGGAAGTCGAAGACCATCAATAACGATAAAGGCTTGAATCTTCCAATGTGGGCTCTAGTCTTCTTTAAAGGAGAGTTGTAAGATGCATTTTTTAATAAACGATTTGGTCATTTAATGCATATAAAGCGATATATTTGTGGACGTTGGTGGTGAACAAAGTATGGTTTCCTGCAGCTATCCAAACTTTCTCTTGCAATTGGTAGCTTGAAGAACATTGATGTTGACCAAGGCCATATGGGGTTTGATGATGGTGGTATCTAGGAAGAAATTCGATGACATTCAAAAATTGATCGAAGTCTGAACAATGGGTTAATGATTAAGAAGAGATTAAACAATCATGAAAGCTAATCCTTTGATGCATGGCCGTTAGTTAGTATATCCAATAAAACCTGTAAGAACGTGGTTAGGTGATATTCTCTGACATTGGTGGTCAGAATGGTGAGCTGATGACAAAATCGGGCTGCATTTTGGTTAAAGATAGAGGCATCGTGTGCTGATGGGGTAGGCACTACAATTTGGACTGGAAGAGGCCAAACATTATCTTACACAATTGCATGACACATAAAATATGCCAATGGAATGAAGGCCGAATGGAGATCATCCTTTGTATTGAAGATCTTCCAGAAAAGATGCTTCAAAATATATAGAGCTGTGACAGAAGTCGATGAGATCGCCATCAAAGACATGTAACGATGGATAATCTGAGCTAAATTCAAATTTTATCTCTCAAATAGAATTCTGTCGATGTTAACTTGTATGGAGAAAGATAAAAATAAATTCACACAAGGTGTTTACTATCTGAGGGTAATTTTTCAAAAATATTACTTGATGCATTAACTTAATAGAAGAGGCCTAGGGAAGACCAATCCGGATTTTTAATCTCATCCAAGATTATATTAATCCATGCGTCGTTAATTCCTCGATGACATAACCTACATGAGGAGGTCGATGGTAAATCATCACTTAATTTTTATTTCTGAGGTTTTTATCAAGAGTATGCTCGAGGATAAAAATAACATGTTTGAAGAGGTCCAAGGGAAAAATCAAGGTTATATTAAACTATATAAGGTTAAGGTTATTTGTCTGAGCGTTGCTCGATGAGGTTAATCTATGTGGAAAAGGTCGAGATAATCTACCAATAATATAAGATCTATCTGAGGTTGTTTGTTAGAGCATTGTTCGATGAAGTTAACTTGTGTGGAAGAGGACGAGAGAGTCCACCAAGAACGTATGACCTATCCAAGCTATATTATTAGGGCATTACTCAAGACGTTAACCTGTGTAAAAGAGATTGAGAGAATTCACCAAGGATTTATGACATATTCGAGATTATTTGTCAAAGGGTTATTCAATGATGTTAACCTGTGTGAAAGAGGTTGAGAGAATCCACCAATGATGTATGACCTATCCAAAATTATTTATTAAAGTGTTACTTGATGACATTAACATGTTTGGAAGAGGTCAAATTGAATTCCCCAAGGGCTGATTATATCTTAAATGGGAGGGGGCAAATGCCACATATATCCCGAATTGAAGTTAAAGTTTGATATATCTCCAAACCAGTTTTTCTTTTTTGATGTTTAGATTAAAACCTTACCTAAAGAGTAGAAGTCCAGTCAGTGACTGTATATAGCCTAAAATTTTCTTAAAGCATTATTGCACTTGTTGGAGGCTTTATAAAAAAATGGTTGCCAATGACATTATCTTAGATGTTGAAAATACTTGAAGATATTTTGTTGGCTATGTTCAAGAGGGATGACTTGGTCAAATTGACCAAGCCAGACCCTAAGACTACTTTTAATGGGTTGAGTGAGTCAAACTAAATTTGTTGAACCCAAACCCAGGTCCTGGGTCTGCCTGGTTGACCAAGTCAACCTATGTTAACCAAGCCAGTCCAAGCCATTCCTATTTGAGTTTAGATTAATTTCAAATCCTCTTGAGCTCAATTCCTAATTAATTCAGGCTTGATTGACTATATTGACCTAGTCCATAGTTGACTTGGTTAACTTGACCTTAATTTAGTGAAACTTAACTTATTTAGGTCAAATACTTGACCCACATGGCATTTAAGCACTCCCAAGTCTTCCCTTGACTCTCAACACAGCCAAGAGACCTTATATATCTCTTAATCAACCCTAGGAGGCATCATGGCCATCCATCCTAGGGCTAAGGCTACAAAAAGAGGCTAGATCATGCATTAGATGGGATCTTAAATATTCTTCATACCCAAAGCCTCCTAGAGCTTGTGATTGTTTCGTTGAGCTCTCCTTTGTTCCCTCTACCTCTCCCAAGTTGAACCCTACCGGCCAAGGTCAGCGGCGATGAGCTTTCTGGTGAACCAAGCACCTAGGAC
>NW_021319132.1:1608288-1613903 GCF_001605985.2 Dendrobium catenatum | reverse complement strand
CCAAGACGCTCAGTTTGACTATAAGCTCGCTGAAATCCGAGTTCGGATGCTCCCGGAATTAATTTTTGAACTTTCCAACTAGCTTTTGCCTCGAGATTCGTGCCCCATCAAGCTAATTTTGACGTCGTATCAAATCTATTTTGTAAGTTGATTAAGATTTAATGTATTTTTAGTTGATGAATCCTTTACGGGAATCCCATTGATGTGTAGAATTGGTTCGAATTGATTCATACTGTACTTAGTTTAAAAATGGAATTTACGTTTGGCATGTACATTGGAGACTCAATATTTCAGCCAAAAAAAAAAATTGTTGAAATAAAATTTTTATTAAAAAAGCTCTTCCATATTAAATCTCAGACAATTTAATTCAGCCACTCGTTCTCCAGCCCAACCTTACCTCACGCAATTCATTAGTATATGTATATCCTTCATCGCCAAGTGCAGTTTAAATCAAATTTAAGTGCATTCAAACCAATTTCTCTCTATTCTTATTCAAATGTAATATGCGTTTATTTATTTATTAAATATGTGAAATTCTTATTAAAATATGATATTTTCATCTGAGATTTTTGTTTGAAATCATAAAACTCTATTATTGCAAAATACACTTAGTGATATGTTTATTTCAAATGTATGAACTACTCATTTAACCTCAATCTAATTATTGAATCTTATGCTTTGTTTGGTATAGCTTTTGTTATTATTTTTCACTATTTTAAAGATATTTTTGTACTTAAAAAATTATTATAGAAAGCAGTAAGAAAACTGTCCCAAATGAAGTCTTAAACATCTCTCTGTGTCCTTTTTTTATTGTTTCATGCTAGCTTTGATCTTCACAACCTTGATCTAATGTGATTTGTTATTGTTCTTTTTTCTCGAAACTTCAAAAAAGTTTTGTGCTTGAGTTGCTCATATCTTTATCATCAAGTCCTGTGTAAGCTTAGTTTGCTAATTTATTGTCCAACCTTAATGCTTGATATTGTGTTAGGTTTTAGATTACTTGACTTGTTAGTAAATATAAATGAATATAAATAAACCATCAATCAAATTCCTACTATTTTTTTTTTAAATCAAATATATGATCTCATCATGTCAAATTTTTTTACCATAAATAAACAATATAGCATGTTAAAATTTTAATATTTTCTCCAAAAGAATATATGCATTTTTAATTACATTTTAATTATATTATTTAATTTTAAAGGCCTTTAAAAAATGAAAAATCATTAAAAAAATCATTAAAACTAAAAAAATTCACAAAATTTTATCCTATTTCTTTAAAAAATGAAAAATCATTAAAAAAATCATTAAAACTAAAAAAATTCACAAAATTTTATCCTATTTCCTTTTTATACATTGTGATTGCTTTCTATGTTATCCAATATTGTTTTTCTATCATCGAAACTGATAATTAATGTTTAATAAATGCAGCAAGAACTAACTAGAATATTCAAGATTGTTCCGAGGGAGAAGCTTCAGCTGGCCTAATAATGGATATTTTTTTAATTCGATTTGTCATTTATATATATATATATAGTGAACTGTTATGCTTTGTAATATTTTATGTGTGTTTCAGCTTTTGTAAGGATTATTTATCATGTTGTTCAAAGACTTTTGTAAGGATGATTTGTTTTTAAATAGGCTGCTTGAAAATGGGCTTCTTCAATTCATTTGAAAGGATTTAGTGAAGTCATGCAAAGGTCCATATTATGGATTTGGTGCAAATTTTTGTTTTATTTGAATTTAGATACCTAAATAAGGGTTGTTTGGATACAAAGTAGGATTTAGTAATTTAATAAATTTTTTGAGGTGTTTTCAGGTGTCAAATTTAGATAATTTTTGTAAACTATTTGTTAGTTATTATTTGGATTTAATGTTTAAATACATATGTGATTTGATAAGAAAGTGTGAAAGAATTTGTGACTACTGATTAAAAGAAGGTAGTTTGGGTCATATTTTGTGATTTATAAAATATGAAAATAAAATTAATAGGGCTGTTTTGTTAAGCTAAGTTCATTTTTGATATATTTTCAAAAAATTATCTTGATTAGGCATGAATCTTGAGGCAAAATTGAGTTGAAAGTTTCCGAAATTAAATCTAGGACCATCAAAACTCCGATTTTAGCAAATTTATAGTCGAATTGAACATCTCAAAAAAACGAACCCCATGACACAATATTCGACTCAATTTAAGCCGAAATAGGTCCAAATCGAAGGCTCAAAGAATTTTTGAGTGTTTAAAGCACAATTTAGATTACCAAACGAATTCTAAACATGACATGCTAATAGTGGAATCGAGCGCCTCGATGAGATGAATCGAAAGAGCCCAAGATCATTGAATTCTGATATCATTAATGCATTTAAATGCTAAAAAAATAGTCCATAATCAAAGGAATTAATATCGATTGTCCATTCAACCACTTCCATCTTGATCTTGATCCTTCCCATATTTGTAACCCATGTCATTCTCTAAAAGTTATAAATAGACCCTCATTCTTCACATGAAAGGAGGAAGAGAAGAAAGGGGGAAGAGAAGGGAAGAATTTGGGAGTTTATTTGCTACCAACCACAGTTGGAGTTCTCCTTATCGCCAGACATCCGCTCGTTTGTCAACCACCATTGGAATTCTTCTCATTGCCGGATTTCCACCCATCCATAGATCATTGTCGGAGTTCTTCCTAACGACCAACAAACTTCCACCACTTCATCGATCGTCATCGGACTCCCGCCCTTTTGCGGACCACCACCAGATTTTTACTCAACAATTAGCTGTCATCGGATTTACACTGGGTAACCAACTGATGTCGGATTTTCACTCGGCCACCGACTATCGACGATCCTTTTGACCTCCATCATTGACTATGGTCCTTATGACTATCCTTGCCTGATTACTGTCCTTTTGACCATCATAGCCTGATTACAATCTTTTTAGCCTCTGTCAATTGCTAATTATTGTTCTTAGACCTTTGTCGCCCGCCGACTATGGTCCTTCCAACCAACATGCCAACTAAGATCCTTGTTACCTCCATCACCTGTCAAGTAAAGTCCTTCTAACCTCTATCGCCCGCCGACTACGATCCTTCTGACCATCTTCGCCACCGACTATGGTCCTTTTGATGACCATTGCCAGAATATAGTCCTTTCAACCACTACTGCCAAACTATGTTCTTTTTAACCTCTATCAACTAACTACGGTCCTTCAGACCATCGTTATCCAACAACGATCTTTCCAACCTACATCGCTCATCGAGTATTATCCTGCTGACCAAACAAATTCATCAACACTGATTCTTTCACGTATTGCCATATAATGTATTATATATGATTTATATTTGCAGCATCAAGCCAAGACCTTTCTTCTTAGGAATGACCTCATTTGCAAATAATTGAAAACACTAGTGGATTCATTTAAACTAAGCCAAGCCTAGTGGTTTTTCTTCTTTTAGTGGTTTCCACATCAAAAATATTGTGTCTCTTATAAATGCTATAACCATACACTCTTATCAGTTTGTGTACTATATCTTCGTACAAAGTTAAGATGCTAAACTATGTCATTCTCTGCTGCCATGAATTTTTTAGGATGCAATAGTTTAGCACCTTATGCAGGAATTGATTCCTAGTTAGGGGGAAAACTTATACAATTTTTTTCACCCCTCAAGTATCAACCAATGCCATATAAATTTATTGGAAGCAAATTTGGACTAGGGGAAAATATTGGCTTCAACTTTTAAGGTGACTATTACGGGACTCCAAAAGGATACCTCTCAATGTGGATAGAATGCAAAGGATATGATTGCATTATCCCATAGCACAAAACTGTCATAGGCCTTTACACTCTTTATAAATGGTCCAAGAAGAGGGCAAATGAGATCATGCATATGATTAATGATTGAGGATAGTAGCTTTCACCTACGCACCTCGATGGATATTGATATGTATAACCTGATCAAAGTCATGAGATTTCTCTCATTCAATACATCAACTCGAGTGAGATTTATTTGATGTGTGATTTGATATCATATGGGCGTAAGCTCCCATGGTTAATTACATCTTAAGCTGAGACCTAAGAAGATTCTCGATTAAGGACTATATATTATTCTCTCATATGGGATTGACACATAGGGAGGCGCCTAGGAGCTTCCTATTCAAAGAAAAGGAAAGGCTTAACTTGGCTTGTTCGACATGCACAGCTTATATCATTATTCAGAAGGGTTAAGGTAAGGAAAAAAGTAGAGAAAGACAACACTGTACTTTGAGCTTATAAGAGAGAAAGATAGAGGTGACGTCATCCATGTGACATAGATAGCTATGATTTATAGCCTCAGAATGATACAGGACTTACTCATAGATGAGGCATATTATAGGATATTGATAGTAGTAGCCTTGAACCCTAAATTTATAGTGGGTTTAAAATGTTTTACATAATACTAACACATGTGTCATAGCTAATATATTCTAGACTTATATCCTACCTGAAAAAGAAAGCCAACTAACCATCTAATCGCATAAAATTCATGTAGTCCATTGTCCATAAAAGATAGGTGAGTGGCTGAGTTTTTAAAATTAAGGTCGACATCTAGATAAATTCCTAAGTTGCCTTGTACTTATGAATGTATTATGCTTCTAGACTAATGTAATTAAATTTTGAATTTAATTAGTCACTAATACAATATATGCTAATTAAAAGTCTCAAAATCATGTATGCTTGAAATTTTAAAAAGGATTAAAAATAATATTTTTTTAGAATAGAAGACTAAGCTTTCCCAGGTTCAGAACCTTATCCTTATAGGTCGGATTATCTGAACTCTCTCACAGACAAGGAAGTGTGTAAATAAAGAGACAGAAAATATAAGAATATGTATGCGGCCACGAATGATCTCCAACTTATTCCCTAGATTATTATCTTTCTATATTATTAAATTCTTAAAATCTTAATTTTAATTACAAGTAGAAAAGTTTTATTACTAAAGAGCCTAACAAAGTTTAGGTACATGCACATGCAAGAAAGAAACATATAAAAAGCATACCATTTCTACTGCATAAATAAAATAAAGATATAATTAAAATCAAATATCAACTAGAGCAGAAAGTGTCCAAAGTCCATGTCAAGTGCCATATAATATACAACCAAGTGTGTAAGAGAAGTAATAGTGGTCAGGTTCCATCGACAACAACATGTATTCTTATCCTAAAAAATAAGGTATTTTTATCTTGATCTTCTTCTTCTAGATCCTTTATTGGTCTCTTTTCTTTAATTTCCTCGTAGTACGTCTTCTAGAAGGATATCCAAATAAAAAGAAATTTTATGTAAGAGACTTTCTTCTCTTTGAATCCCTTATATTTAAAAATGCCTTATTTTAGATTTTCATAACTCTATATTTTGAATAAAATTACATCAAAATTACAAAAAGAATGATCTAAACTCTCTTATAAGGTTATCATAAGCAGTTATAATCAAATATCTCAAAAAGTTATATATGAAAATAATTAAAAAATAATAATGCTCAGACTAGCCACACTTGACCATGCTCTTATTTTTTTAGGGCTAGACATCTGAAGTACCGGTAGCAATTATATTATTATTCATTTATTTTTAGCTCCTTTTTTAGTGTTGT
>NW_021319132.1:1602110-1608188 GCF_001605985.2 Dendrobium catenatum | reverse complement strand
AGTTTCGAGAAACACTTAATTTTCAGAACGTAATTTTTGGTGTTTTGGTCGATACAAATTTTTGAAGCATTTATTTTCAGACTCCTGGAGCTTCGACGTCTGAAAATAGGGGGGCAACTGATACGACGTCAAAATTAGCTTGATCGGGAATGAATCTCGAGGCAAAAGCTAGTTGGAAAGTTCAAAAATTAATTCCGGGAGCATCCAAACTCGGATTTCAGCGAGCTTATAGTCAAACTGAGCTTCTCGGAAATACAAACCCAACGACACCAAGATCAACCCAATCTGAGCCCAAATGAGTCCGAATCAAGGACCTGAAGCACTGTTGGAAGGTTCAAACCGCAGTTTGAGTTACTAAACGGTCTCAGATTTTAACGAGCTTATACTTGAATCGAGCGGCTTGACTAGACGAATCCAACAAGCCCATGATCGCTGAATTCCGACATCATTAAGGCCTTCAAATTCACAACAAATGGTGCATGATCAAAGGATTAGATATCGGCCGTCCATTCGAAACACTCCCAATTCGCCTCTGATCTCACACCAATTTACGGGCTATGCCACTCCAGAAAAACTATAAATAGATCCCTCATTCTACACCATGGGGACTTAAGTGAAGTGAGAGAAGAAGAATAGAAGAAGGAGGAGAAGGAAGAAGCTCCTCCTCGACCACCGTCGGAGCTCTTCCCGCCGCCTGAAGACGCCGGAACACTGCTGAATTTTCGGGAAACGCCGGGAATTCGCAGAACTTTGTAACTTTGTGAGAAGTTGATTGTAAACTGATCGTCTTGATTTGTAAGACGGATCAACCTTTGTACTTCATAAAAACACTAGTGGAACTTTACAACTGGGCAAGGCCCCGTGGTTTTTTTCCCTTTTTGGGTTTTCCACGTAAAAATTTTGGTGTTCATTTCTCTTTTTCGTTTGTGTCAGAAATACTCGTGCAACGCTAAGACGAATTTTTTCTAACTCTACTGCTGCGTATATTCTAGCACAACAAGATTAATAATATTCACCTAAAAACTAGACGAGAAAACAAATTTTAGATAGAAATAAAACGGCAAAAATAAATAAAACAAAGATTAAAAGCATGATACAGCACATTCAATATATAGTATGCTTATGCATGGAAACATTTTATTTTTAAATAAAACCCACGCGGGGCTACGCGTTAAAACCATGAGTAAACGGATACAAATCCCAGCAAAGACAAAAAGTCAAAATAACAATACAAAACATGTCAAAGATGAAGCAAACATTGGAAAGACATATTCAGTCGGGCTCAATCTCAGGAAGCACCAAACCATCTCTCAAAAGCTAGAAAAGGACCATCCAAAGGACGAGAAGAAATGATTCAGCAGTATCTCACACTCCAAATAGCCCACGATAAGGAAGACCACTAGTGGTTGCCAACAAGTCATAACATCCAAGAGATGATTGGAAACCTCCACATCTTTGCCCAGACAAAAATTCGTGAAGACCAAAAACCAAGCCGAGAGCAGTACCCACTAAAAACAGTAGAAACTGAAAGTAGCATCACATAAATCATCAAATGAAAGACTGAAATATATAGCCAAACCCAAGCATAAATCATTTCTTTTTTGGGTTTCCTTTTTTTATGCTTACCACTCTTCTTAAAATGATCAACATCAGTTATTTGAAATATAGCTAAATCTAAATATTCTTGAGCCACCAAATCTTTTCCAATCATTTCTTCCACATCATCAGAAGAAATCCAATCATCCAACCAGTCCTCATTCACCACCTCCATCTTCTTAGATGTACAAGCAAACTGAGTTAATAAAGTATCACTTGAAATAAATGAAATAGGCACATCTACCAGAGGAGTATCAACCAAAACACCCTCCTTCAACATTGAACTACAAGGAGAAGGTATAACCAAAACATCAGTCATCTCACCACTCTCCACATGCATAGTCCCACCTCAGGTGAAACACCAATCGAAGGATAGTCGCAAATACAACGTCACATCCATCCTCGAAAGAAGCAAGAGACACAAAAGGACCAACAACCAAATTGACTGAGCATTGGTTTGGCTCATGTTCCACAACAACATGCTCCACCAAGCCAATCGAAGAAGAAGCCAACACAATATCAGAAGGCCCCACAACATCCAAACCGGCCAAGGAAACACATGGAGAAGGATCCAGATTTCCCACCATAGAAGGAGAGCCAACATCACGAGATATCACATTTCCACACCTCAATGTCATTAGATAATTCATTTAATACTTGAGGCATAACCTCTACCGTCATGATAAGACCAGCCACCCTATTAATCGGACCATAGCCAACATTCGACTAGACAAGGACCACAACCTTCCTAAACTAAGAATGCAATTTAGTGTGATAAGAGATTTTATGACCAACCTCTTTGCAATGCGAATAAAAACTAGGCATACCTTCCACAAAAACCTTTTAAATATAACCTAAACATTCAGGACCAAGCCAAACTCAATCAGGGTGAGATTTAGAAATATCCATTTCCACAAGAGTACTTGCCATAGAAGGGAAAGAACCCATAATAGTGGCAATATCTGTGTGAATAGGTAGACCAAAAATAGAACCCAAGCCAAAGAGAATGCGCTGGGAGAACATGTGGGGGTGAAGATCAGAGGAAGAAAGCCACACGGGGATGATAGGGAATTCTTCTGACAAGTTGAGATAAGGGGTCCATTTTATGACCTTCATAAAACAATCAAACACAAAGTAAGATCTATGTGCAAAAATTCTACCATAATCAAGGTCATTGTCAAGCTTGATCAAAACATTATTCTGCTGATATTTCTGCTAATTTTCAGAAAACTCTATGGCAATTAAATGATTGATTAAGGGTGTTATTGGATTTTCAACTACAACAGTAACCTAAACTATTTATAGACAATATGGAACAAACAAAAGATCGTGATTGATGTGATATTTTATGATGTGTTAATTTTTATCATACTATTTATGAATTGATGTGATGTGCAATAGACTACTCTTAGATTATGAATTATCTGGATGCTCACAGAATTTTTTATAGGTGATCGTGTTTATGCAGAGCTATAAATCACGGGGGCTAAATTAAAATTTAATTGACAAATTTTCTACAGGTGCTAAAATTACAAATCCCCTTAAAATTAAAAGAGCACGACCAAGTGTAATTGTGCTCTAATTTGAGCAATTTGATAATATAACTATTTGAGATAATTTTAATGATTTTTACTATAACTACTTTGGATAACCATAAATGTTATTTTAGAGGCTTTTTTTAAATTTCTTGCATGTAATTTAAAATTTGAAGTATTGTGAAAGTTAAATTTTAAATGTGATATTACCAATCTAATTTGAAGTCCAAAGAGAAGGGAAACATCCCTTAGGGGAGAGTTTCTTTGATTTGGAAGTTCAAAGGAGTTTTATAATATTTCTAAATTTGTTACTTTGCATGTCATTTTTGTTTTAGCCTATATACGACTAGGCTCTGCAAGAACAAAATTTTTCCACTTATAATTAAATAAAATATTTATACCAACATAAGAAGATAAACAATTTTAAGAAATAAAATCAGGCTCGCCAAGGGTCTCACACATTCATATTAAATCTTCTCCTTCTTGTTAGGAAACACCTTACCTGCGGGTTGTCACAGACCACTTGGCTTATTAGGGCGCAGCTTTGTCTAGGGGATGTTATGTAATCTCTAAGAAAAAAATTATTTTCTAAGCAAAATTTTTAAATTTCTTCATATCATTCATGTATACAAGGTAAATCATCATACATTGCATTATAAACTAATTAAAGAATTTAAATTTTACTTACATTTTAGAATAGTTATCCTACATAAGTAAAGGGGCTAATTAGAACATCCTCTTGATGTCAGCACCAATCCCTTAAAACTTAAACAATAGTTTTACTCATATTTCATTAAGGTCAAACTCATGATTTTAAAATGTTAGGTGGTTAGATGGCTCTCCAATCGAGGCTGATATAAGTGCAGATTTATATTTCATTAGCGATGTTTGAGTCTCCATGGTTTTACACTCAAAATAAACTTAGGATATGGGGCAGAACAAAAATTATAAGACCACAATTTTAGAAATAGAATCCCAATATTTTAATAAAATGATAACAAAAATTTAAATTTTTCTTTAAACCAAAATCTAAAGTCAAATGCATGGGGTAGACTAAGGTCTTTCTGAATTGTTTCAGGATCCCAAAATGCCTCCTACTCCTCCATTAGCCTCAAAAATAACAATTCAAACTTGATATATACAGTCCCTGTTGAAATTTTAGCCTCACTTCTTTGATATCACTCCTTGAAGATTTAAAATAAAATTTCTACTATTATTTTAATCGAGTACTCATAGGAAAATCAAGCTCCTACAAAATAATTAACTTTAAGGGTTTACCTTTATAGGAGATTTAAGACCCCACGTAATTTAAAAATTAATTAATTCTCTTTGGGAAAGTTAAAAAAACTAATGACCATCATTATCGTCATAATCAAATGATTAATAAGAAATGATACTTTCTTCCCATGTGAAGATATATAATTTATTATTATTACCTCGAAAATGAAATTAATGATAACCCATCTAGATTATCATAGCTAAATATTTGATCGAACATCATTTTGACCTTTCAGGATCATATTAGATCCTTCTTCAATTTAGCTGCTATATTCAGGAAGCAATTTATAATTATGAATATGAATACATTAGAAAATTTTATCTCTACCTCCTAGGGTGGTATATCATTTCTAATGGTATGTTCAATTTTAGAATCACCTAGCACTTTTTCTAAAGCAAAGCTAAAAAATAGCAACCAACAAAACATAGCTGAACCACACAAAGTCCTAGCAGAACTAAGATGATGCCCAGATAGAGAAACAATAAAGAAACAAACCCCAGTTAGAAGGGGAAAATAAAAAAAAGAAAGAAGTACCAAAAGAATCCAACATCCATCAAACCAGATGAAAAACACCAACCGACGATAAAAAGCTATATTTTCCTGAAATAATGTTTTCCCTATTTTTCAAGTCTTATCATGCCCTTATGATCATGAAGCTCATTAAAATTATGAAATAACTTTATAGATGAAGTACAAACCTCTTTGGGAGCTAACAAATTTGTATAAATATTTTGTTCTCTCCAAATATGAGAAATGACAGAATTAAATTGGGGGAGAAGACCTTAATTTTATTGACCAAGTAAAAAAGACTAGCATTAAAGCAATTATTGGCTAACAATAAATTAACCAACATTAGATGTCAAATTCAATACAAATATTAGTATATTGCGAACCGTATAAAAAGGGAGACCCAAAAAGAGAGCATCGACCTTAGCAATAACAACCTGACATGCTGGAATGGAAGCAACAAAAGTAAAGACCATGGCGCTTAAAGGCACCAAAACCAGCTCCATGTTTAGAAACTGTACCATCAATGCTTTATTTGAATTGATTCACCAATGGATTTTTTTAATATACAATATTAGAAATGGTAAAAATGTTATCAACATCAAAGGATATGTTAAAAAAATGATCCATATCTTATTGCCTTCGAAAAGTTTGGGAAGCTAGAAGCACCTTAGCAGAGACAAGGTGCTGTATTTTATTCTTAATATAGCTATAATGATACAATCAAGATTCATCTTAATACCATGGTGTTTCTAATTGTTTCTAATGGTTAGAATATGATCAGCCTTTCTATTATGAAAACAATGATCAAGAATATAAGACAATTAGTATTTACACAGCTCGTATTAACCCCAAAGCATTATCTAAGGCATACCTAACATTAATAACAATATAGCTATCTAAAGAAACATGCTTGATGGTTTCCATAAGAGAGCAACTGATATTTAGAAGCAATAAAAAAACGTTTTTTTTTTAATTTCTCATCCACACGTTAATTAAACCCTTAAGTTATTTCTAAGAAAAAAAACAAAATTATTCGTCGGAACAACAGAATTCCAATTTTTATTTAGAATCAAATTGTGGCTAGTACTAGATCTAAAGCATTCCCAAACAACTTTATCATTGAAGTTACCATCAACAGAATATATATATATATATATA
>NW_021319132.1:1577628-1602010 GCF_001605985.2 Dendrobium catenatum | reverse complement strand
GGCCGCTAATAACGAGCAAGGGGAAATTTCCTGCCTCGCAAAAGGGCCCCCAAAAAGCCTTCCAACCGTCCAAAAAAAACCCGGAGGGAGGAGAAGAAATTCCAGCTTAAGTCTTCTGCACCGAGGAGGCGCTAATTCGGCATAGAAGAAAATTTTCCTGCTCGTAAAGGCGCGCAAGCCATCAACCGTTAGAGAGCCTAGAGGTAGGGAAAGGGAGAGAAGGTGCAAGTTTTCTAACAAGGATTAGGAGGCCTTATTTATAGGTTTGGACGAGAATGAGGAGGAGTTATGCGACTTTTCAAAATTCTCAATTTTTCTAATTTTTCCCGAATTTTCTTTTTTGGAATTTTTTAGGATTTTGGGACAAAAAAAGACCCAAAAAAACACCTATTTTCGCAAGTGGACCCACTTAAGGGTGGCAGCAAACTGCCACCCAAAATTATCTGCTTGCCGTGCGCAGCACGAGGATTGCGGACCTGGCAGAGTCGACGTCATTTTATATTGCACCTAACCTGCCAGAGGCGACGTCAAATATATATATTAGGACCACTAAGTTTTATAATATTTTCTTAAATTTCTTACTTTGCATGTCATTTTTGTTTTTAGCCTATATTACGACTAGGCCTCTGCAAGAACAAAAATTTTTCCACCTATAATTTAATAAATATTTATACCACATAGAAGATAAAACCATTTTAAAGAAATAAAACTCAGGCTCGCCCCAAAGGGGTCTCACACCATTCATATTAAATCTTCTCCTTCTTGTTAGGAAACACCCTACCTGCGGGTTGTTCACAGACCACCTTGGCCTTAATTAGGGCCAGCCTTTGTCTAGGGGTGCTATGTAATTTCTAAGAACAAAAATTATTTTCTAAGCAAATTTTTAAATTTCTTCATATCATTCATGTATACAAGGTAAATCTCATACCATTGCATTATAAAACCTAATTAAAGAATTAAATTTTAACTACATTTAGGAATTATTATCCCTACAATAAAAGTAAAAGGGCCTAATTAGAACATCCTCTTGATGTCAGCACCACAATCCCTTAAAAATTAAACAATAGTTTACTTTCATTTCATTAAGGTCAAACTCGTGCAGTTTTTGAAAAATTGTTAGGTGGTAGATGGCTCTCCAATCGAGGCGATAAAGTGCAAATTTATTATATTCCATTAGCATGTTTGGAGTCTCAGAGTGTTAAGTCTTTGGGTGTCGTTGCGTTGTATTTTCACGCGAGACGTCTCCTACAAAGAATTAATCTCACAACTAGTGTTAGGAAGTGCTCGTTATAGATGGGTCGGTGAAGTTCTAACAATATATGCTCATGCTCAGAGGAAATTCAATATATTTGTGAAAGCGTAATCACAACTAATTTTATATTTGCTCTCTTAAGAGATTTTTCTCAAGATATGACATGATAACCCCAAATGATTCTAAAATTTTTCTGTTAATATGAATTCTTCTGCACACATCTGAAAGTCAATGTTCTGTGATCAGCATATTGTGCCACCTCACGTACACACTATTTTCGCATGACGACTGACATGCTCATTCGGCAGAATCTACAAATAAAAGAATATAAACCTGAAAAAATTACATTATGCTACCAAACCTTTACCATGTCGAAATCGAAAAATTACTCGGTCCTCAATATAAGGATAATACTCTCCCGATACAAACTTTGACCTTCCTATCGTGCCGTCGCATAAATGGGCCCGTCCTTCGAGTATCCAATACCGGAAAGACACAGTTTCAACACAAATGTTGGGAAGTCCGGAACTCAGTCGAAGAAATAAACAACGTAGTCGCCCCTACGGTTGAAACCACTCTCTCAATAAAGTCTGTCCATAACTATCTTCGTGTGGAACCGTTCACACGTGCCTTGAAGGATTTAACGAGAGTAAAAAAATTAACGTCGTACACTATTTCATATTCCGGTGCTGTGTGAGATCAGAAAGTAAAAATTCGAACCCGGACAGTTGTAGCGGCCTCAGTAAACCGGGCACGAAGATCTCTATGAGCTCCCTACAAAATCCCAGAAGTCCACAACCTGAGGCACCCTCTGACAGCGCCTCTAGCCGTTTATAGGAGAATTTAACCGGCAAATTCCGCCCCCGCACGTAATTTAAAAACTCAGAGGTTTGAGAGTGTGCTCCTCTCTCTCGTGGCGGAAAAAACGCTTAAAAAAAAACTGACATGTGGGTACCATGCGGTTATCAGTTGCAAATACACACGCGCGGTCAAATGGGCCGCGGGCTGAACGCGCATGCGGTAAATAAAAAGGACACTGGGCCCGGCCGTATTAGCTTGTCTTCCGCACGCCATGGAACTCAGGCTCAATGAAAATTTACTTTGTCCTATTAATTTAACCCCCCTCGTGAGAAATGAAACGGATCCCGACCCATGATAACCCATCTAGAATTATCATAGCTAACCCCTACCTTTGGACATCGAACTATCATCTCTTGACCTTTCAGGATCATATCTATATCCTTTCTTCAATTTGAGCTGCCTATATTCAGGAAGCAATTTATAATTATATGAATATGAACCGCTTCGCGGCTGGTCACATTCCCAGGACACAATATTTTATCTTGTAGGCCTGCTCCCTTTAGGGCACACCTTCTAAGTCTAGGTCCATCTCATGTTCTAATCTGTGCCGTAATCCTGTCCATATTTTTAGAATCGCCAGCACCTTTTCTAAAAGCCAAAGCTAAAAAAAATAGCAACCAACAAAAACATAGCTGACCACACAAAGTACCTAGCAGAACTAGATTGTATGCCCAGAATAGAGAAACAATAAAGAAACAAACCCCAGTCAGAAGGCGAAAATAAAAATAGAAAAGAAGTACAAAAAGGAATCCAACATCCATCAAAACCAGATGGAAAAACACCAACCGACGATAAAAAAGCTATATTTCCTGAAATAATGCTTTCCCTATTTTTCAAAGTCTATCATCCCTTATGATCATGAAGCTCATAAATTATGAAAATAACTTTATAGATGATACAACCCTCTTTGGGAGCATAACAAATTTGTATTAAATAATTTTGTTCTCTCCAAATATGAGAAATACAGAATTTAAATTGGGGGAAAAGACCTTAATTTATATTGTGGACCACGAGGTAACAATATTAAGAGACTAGCTATTGAGAGTGAAGACAGAGGTTCATTTAACACGATCAAAATCCCGTCAGTATCTCCACACATATAGACCGTGCAAAATTGCATTACATCACCAAAAGCCACTCTCTAGTGAGTCCCCGTAACACCACACCGTTTATATCACGAACGGCACGGCGAAAGGCGCGCAGCACAAGAGAGCATCGACCTTTCTGAGCACACGAACAATCCACCTTGCACAGTGCTCCGCTTAAGTGAGATGTACAGCAACACCACAAAGTATCTTACACCAGCCCTATAAGAGGCAGCTTATGAAGACTATCTCTTATATATATCCATTCTTCTCAATGTAAATAAACTGTGGTTACACACCAAAAATAGTCTTTTATCACATTATTTCTTCGCGAAATAGATTTATTAAATCACACCACAAAAATTACTTTAAAAAAATTTTAAAAAAATTATGTGAGAGGAATGCCACACTCTAAAAAATAGTATATAACTCATCAACCACTCCAATACATGATATTCGTAACATATATATATGATGCAACAAACATATCTTATTGCCATTCGACAATGTTTGGGATTAAAATCTAAGAGTACAGCCTCACCTTATGTGACCGCTTTAGAACTAGAAGAATTGGCGTCGAAAATTTTATTCCTATTTCTTCATTATCTATCCCATGTATACTACACTCCTCAAGCCTCCACTGCGTATACTAATATCCCACTGTGGCTGGGTCTGATGCGTGGAGCCTTGTTTTCAACTCGTCCCGCAAAATTATAAGTGCCCATGATCAGCCTCAGATTAGTGTCGAGAGACGAACAATATGTATCCAAGTATATACACACTTACGCAAATAATGTCGACCTCACCCTTTTAACACAGCTCTCCCCTATCCGGAGACGCCAGAATCAGCAGAAAAATATCCCAACGGGCGAGTGATCCTAACCCATTAATAAACACATATATAACCTATCTACCTATACCACACACCCTCCAGTGCGCTTATTACGGTATATCCGATATACATGAGAAGAAGAGCCTGTATCCAGTTTACTAATGACAAAAACGTTTTTTTTTTTCAAGTTTCTCATACCACTGTTGAAGAGAATTAATTTAATATATCTTCATACACTTCTATATCTCCTATAGCGTAAAATTAAAAACAGACACACCACACCTCTTATTCTCTCTCGCGGAACAGACAGAAGCCTACGAGAGTGTCCAATGATTTTATTCTCTAGTAATTTCAACTCCCCCTCCGATTGCGTTGGTCTACTAGTACTAGATCTACAAAAGTGCATTTCCCAAAGACTCAACCGTTTAATCTCATTTGGCAGAGTAACGTTGAATTATCAACATATATTTTATTCACTACTACTTTTGAATAGCGCCCCTGCTCGCCGTGCATGATAAAACATACGTAGGATTTCTTCCTCCTCCTCCAGCTTACTTGAGATCACGTGATTATGAAGGCTCTCACCGGTTTAATAAATTTGTCCTGAGAGTCTATGGAAATAAAATATTTTTTTCACTGCTTATCGAAAATAAGCGCCACCTCCTCGGTGCAAGAAGCCTCACGGTGAGAGATAGCTAATATAATCTCATTCACAACATCACCCCCCTCCGGCTTATATTATGACCCCTGCGTGCAATTAAATGATAGAGACTTTAAACCCCCTTATCTTGCCGAAATTGTTCACGAACAAAAAAATTTTTTTCTTAGTAGAAAAGAGCCTACTCGAATAGCCGACCCCCTTCAAACTAACATCAAGTGAATGCACAAGAAAGAAAAATGACACATCCACAGAGAGAAAAAAGGCGGGCTCAGTAGGATTTCTTCCTCCCCCTCCGGCTCTTGGCGGATGAGGCCCTCTATGCATATATTGGCGAGCGTCTAGCCGAGTGCGGACAACATATGCTTATGTCTCTCGCCTGGCCCTATCGGGAGCCATACCAATCATATAGGTTGCTCTATACGCGACCCGACCCCTCTTCTACAACTGAGCCCGCAGACCACTGATGTCCAGTTAACCGGACTTCGTATCTTATCAATCTAAGCCTCTAATATTCGTGCCTTCGCAGCGTCAATCATCTGATGGACTGAACATCTACGGGCCGACCTCTACCACCGGGGAAATCCCATCGAGCAAGAAAACAGTTAAAAGCAGGTCTAGCCCCTAAGCGCAGCACGGTGACTAGACTCATTACACTTGCCCAGAGGTCCAAAAACCCCCAGCAGAAGAAAAATCACTTTTCCGGAGAATCCAAAGCACCATCAGTGACATCAAAATCGTGGATCAACCAATTTAGTGATGATATCCTGAGCCGCCCCCAATCTTATCTCCGAGATCGCCAAGTAGCGTATACACGTTCTAAAACTCGTGAACCTATATATACTGTGCCTGCTATCTCCGCCACGCGCACACACTTATATCTACGTGCGGTCATGAAGACTAAACCCACTCCATTGTTCTAAACTGTATATTATTGCACGCCAACTTCGATGCTGGGAAGCAAATTCCTCGCGACATAGAGCTCGAATGAGAACTGCCACTATACCTCGTGCACAGCTACCCAAGCGAGGAATCAAATTTCTCTTCACCACGGGATTTCTTATTTATTACTCCTCCCCCATAGCGACAAATCACAGGAGGATAAATTAGGCAGGGCCTAAGAAGCGCCGGTCGTATTTAATGTGGAGAAGTAAAACATTGCGGTAGCAGGCAATGAGGGAATATAACTTCCTACCCCAAATCCCCAATTCCTCCCTAAAAGCTAAACCTAGGACAACCAGCTCCCGATCAATGCTTCACAGGTGCATACGCACCTTAGTCTGTCCTAATCATAGAGACCAAACCTAGTGCCTCACGTATAGTCGTTAGTAGGCAGCAGAATTCCATGCAGTTATGGGTTACGGGGAAGGTCCAAAATATATTATTCCACCTTTTAGCCTTTTCACAGTCACCACAGATCGTGCTTCCTGGCATTCGCCCGCGAACTAACGAGGTCCGGAGCTTAACCTCACAATTCAACTCCTCTCCGTGTCAATTTAGTCAACACAGAAGAACCCCTACAACCAACAGGGAGGTATCGGAGCGAAAGAATTATTGTCTCCGGAACAAGCAGATTTTTAAAGAAATCTCGGGAGCAAAAACTGACCCATTTTTCAGCATTTTCAGAGCCCGCCTCACAGAGTACACCCCGGGCCGTGTTATTGAAAAATGAAACTATTGTCCAACACCCATTTGCGCGAGATCTAAGCAGTTACAAGGTGTTATCGTATAGAAGAAACATCCTCTGAACCACAAGAATGTGCAAGTAGTAGGTCGACAATTGCCTTGAGAGTGACCAATATATTTACAACCGGCACAGAATTGAAGAAACTCATCAAAAACCACCTCTTGAGTATAACCTAAAGATTCCGAACCTAACCAAACTTGCTTAGGAAAGGATTTAGTTATATCAAGCTCAACTAAAACACAAAAAATGGAAGGACGTGAACCAACAACAGTCGCTTCGTCTATTTTCGAGGCTTCCCAAATAACCCGGCAAGTCCAAAGAGAATGCGAGGAGAGAAGAAGTGAGGACGAAGACGAGGAAAAGAAATCCATATAGGTATCACCGACTACTCAACACCAATATCCAAAGTAGGTGACCATTTGGTTAATTTCATAAAGCAATTGAAAACTAGGTAAGAACGGTGACAAAAAACCCTACAGTAATCGAGATCATTAGATAGCTTGATCAAAATGTGAGAAGGATCCAAAACAGTAACGGAAACCTCATTTTTCAACTTCAAATTGAAAAAAAATTTACGAATAACATAAAAAGGATGTCTTTTAGAGGGAAAAAAACCAACTAAAGAGAACTAAAAAGGGGCAGCAAGTTCGTTGATTTCCTGATCGGAAATCCATAGAGATAGTAGGCCATGAAAAGTAGAAGCATGCAAATCTGGAAAAGGAGTTTTAGAACCAGCAAGAGCTTCCAAAAATGAACGCGAATGAACAACCCCCCAAAAAAAACCAGGGTCTGAAAGCTTATAAGTCGCCATGCCAGCACAACCGGCGAAAAAAGGAATAAACCAAAAAATAAAGTTACCAAACGAACATGAGGAAGCAGTGAAGAAGAAAACTTCCCTGAAAATGGTAGATCACCGGAGAGGAGAACCCCGCCGGGCGGGGGAGAAACTCTGGAGCCAGGAAACCCTAGCAGAGCGGCTAGGGCGAAAGCGTGAGGATTTTATTTTAAATTAATTACCATCAACAGAATATTTAAAGTTAGAATAATCCATCCCATTGAGATTGATAGGAGTATCTCAAATTGCTTCAACTATAGAGATAGGAATATGATCTAAAAGAATTTTTATATTTCACATACCAAGCACAGTAAAATCAAAAAGTCTCAAATTAGAAAGAGAATGTGTATTGAAAAAAAAAATCAAGGGACCTAGCACCATATATCTAGTCATCTTGTTAAAGGAAAGAAGAACCAGCACCAATACCTCATTAAATACATTGTTCACCTTGCCACTGGGCTTTACAAAGTCTAAATAAAATAGCTGATTTCCCTTTTTAAAAGAACACTACAAAGGATTTATATTAATATTCTTATGACATTTTGGATTCATAAAATTGGCCCTTAAAGAGATGTTAATACAAAACTTCCATTATACCTTGATAGAGAAATAATTAAGCATACAATTAGTGGATTTACAACCCAAGTTACCCTCTCCATAATGGCCAGTATAAGAAACAGATGCCCTCTAGTGACTCCTTTTAATATCAAGAGAAAGCCCTAAAAGAATCTATTAATAAGCATGTTTAATCTAAGAAGAAGGGTTTAATGTTAAAATATGTAAATTAACATATTAAAAAGATCACTTTTAATTAAATTAAGTATGCCACCCAAAGAAAGTAATTTAAATTCCAAAGTATAGAGCTTAGTTTTAATATTTTGAAAAATCTTGTTAAAAAGAAAATTTTTATTTCTACCTTTGGAGGGCGGAGTGCCTAAGTAGTAAATAGGAAGGGACTGATTAGAGAATCCATTAATTTGAGAAATAGAGTTGATACTGCTCTGATTAATTCCTTTACAATTAACAAAAGAACACTTCTTTTAGTTAAACTATAGACCAATTTTCTTTTCGAAGTTTGGAAAAAAATGATAAATCTTTTCAACATTATTAACATAATCATTACAAAACAAAATCACGTCATTAGCAAAGCATAAATGAGATACAGACATTCCAGTAGGTCTTATATAAGCAAAATTCGTATACTTAGAAAAGTTATCAAGTAAACCTGTAGAGAGATACTCAGCAACCATAACATAAAGTGCAGGGGAAAGAGGGTTACCTTACCTAACACCTTAAAAAACTTTAAAGTAATCATCAGCTTTTCCATTGATAATAATATAATACCAATTATTTTTAGTGATATTTATGATAAGAGAAATACATAACTCGTTGAAACAAAAAAGCTTTAACATATTATAAATGAACGATCAATTGATATTATTATAGGCTTTAGAGATGTCGAATTTCATAACCAAGTTGTGCCGAATAACTTTAACATTAATATCATGAATAAGCTATAGAGCAAATATCACATTATCAAAAATATTAAAAACTCAAATAAACATTTTAACTAGCTAGGATAGTTATACTAAAAACATATCAAAAGTTACATGGATAAAAATAATTATAATTTAATAAAATAATATTTTTGTAAAACTAAATAATAAATTTGATCTAAAAAATTTAAAAAACTCAAAAAATTTGAAAAATGAGATAGGAAATACATAACCTACCTCTACCCAAACAACTAACTTACTTGGACGGACCGGTAAAAATAACTCTATGACCTTCAAACATGAGTTTCTTTCTCCTCTCTTTTCTTCTTAGTTTTTCCTTTTTTTTAAAATGAAATGGATAAGGCCATTTGAGATATTGTGTATGTGGATAAGGATTTTTATAATAAGTATATCTTAGATAAGAAGGTAATTATATCAATTGCTTAATTTTTAGTATAAAATTATTATCAATATTTTTATATCTTTAAGTCAAGAAATTATAATGAAATAATAAGCTTCTTTTTTATATCTAAAATGCCAATAAAATTAAGAAAAAAAAATTATAATTAGAATACAATAATATCTATATTATGAAGAAGAGAGATTATAAATTGGACTTATAATGACTCTAGAAATATTATTTGACTCTTGTAGATCAAAATATGTTTTTTAGAATTCAAGGGTTATCAAAAAATGAATGCATTATATTCCAGGCAATTAATGTGATGTATTTATTATTCTATTACTTATGGATTGGGGTTATAGATTTAATGTCTATTATTCAATAGAAATTTGTTGGTTCCAAGCAATCTATTTATAAACAAAAGCGGTCTGCTAGAGGAATCATTCAGAACCACCATATTAACATAACAAAGTTCCAACTTCTCATGAGACAAAGCAAAAGCAGTTTCTTTCAGATCCTCAACAACAACAAAATCCAAAGCAACATCAGCATTAGAAACAAACGCAACCAAATCATTACCAGTAACCACCTAAAAAAATTTATGGTTATCAACACCATCCTTATATCACCAATTTAAATCAACCACAACATATGAATTACCATTTTGAATAGGCACTGCAGAAGTCACCATACAAGTATTAACCCCCAAGTCATCATCAACAAGCACCCTCTCTAAATTTACATTTCTCATCAATTGAGTCAGTCACAGGAGAAGAGACAACCAAAGGGAAATGACCAATGTCAACGACATTAGCAGAACCCTCCACCTTTGCACCAACAACCACCAATTCTTCCATGCACCTAGCATAAAACATTAGCCATCTCAATTTCTAACCCAACCTACTCATCCTTCCATGAATTGGGAAGGGTTACTAACCTCACACACGTCCCTTGACGATAAATTTGCACTATACTTTATCCCATCTACTGGTGAACAGATCTACATCTCTAAAGAAGAAATTGATGAAGGATCTCACGACTAGTCCTCTATGGCTATGGGATATACTATTAGTAAGAAACCCTTCAATAGTAGCCCCTTAGTGGTTGTAAAAGCTTATAGAGACTAAAGAGTTGCTTTGACCTTCTGTTATTAACAAGAATAATGCTTCTAATATTGGAACCAATTGACATAGGGGTAGGAGTCATAGTTGTCGTTTGACTATTCACTTTTCATCAAATTAAATGACCTCTTAAAAATTCTTATTAAATTTATAAATTTTTAGTTATAATTAATTCATTTTTTATTTCTTTTTTAATGTTTTTTTAAAAGAAACAAATGAATTTATTAACATATATTAAGAAAAATTAAACTCGAACATCATATTAACCAATAATTTTGAACTATAAATCAATTTCAAAGAGATAAATGTTTAAATGAGTTAAAGACAACTAAACAATTAACTAGCTTAAACATGCAACTCTTTTTTTTTTTTTTTTAAGTTAAAACCCACATCGGGGCCTACGCGTTAATATCCCAAAAAAACAATTACAAAGTCCTTAGAAGGTTCCTCCAGCTCTCTACTGCTCGAAAGAGCTACATTTAAATAAGAAAATAAAAACCTATGAGCCGGTGGATCCTTTTTCTATGATTATAAAAATAACTATAACTCAAGAAATAGCTTGGGCTATGAGAAACCAGCACCCAAAAAAGGAAGAGCAGAATAATCCCTTTCAGCATGGTCTTCCTGCAGAAATACTGGAAAAAATAAAAAAGAAATACGAAAACGAAAAAGAGAATACCTTGCAATCATTGAAGCTCGATACACATAATGCGTTAAGGTGCCTACAAGAAAAACTCCACAAAACAATATGAGCATTAAAATTGATAACTGAACTAAGGAACCCAGTAATATCCCTGTTAGACCAAAATTTAGTAAAAGCATAACAAAGCCTAAGTAAATCCTGCATAAAATAGAGGACATCTCTGTAGTTCCAAGCCAACCTACCCATGCCGTAAACAGCAAACTTCCTAATAATACACCACACCTGAAAACTCTTCCACCGAAAGCAACCAAACCAATGCATTCTCAAACCAAAAAGAAGCAAATACCTCCCCCCACGATTACTACAGCCAATATAGTTAATATAACAAACAAACCAATGAAAATACCCGCAAAAGTGCTTAGCCTGGACATTAATCTCCAAAGTCAAAGGCCTATACCCAATTCTCAGATAAATAACAATATAGAAACAGAACCAATGACTGTCCCAGAAACAGCAACCAAAGAAATTCTCAGAATAATACAGGTACCTCCCAACAACAACAAACACAACTGACACAGGAAATACAAGCCTGGGAGACAGAAAAACCAGCAAAGGCACGTAGACCACAGAAAACCCATAAAAACACCAGAAAAAACTACCCATGACGAATGTATGGGAGGCCCATTTTATCCAGTGAGATCATGCCTACAAGAAGAGAAGGAATATTAATAGTAGGCAATTCTTGATAGTAATCAATGCCAGAGCCAAAATTTGCTAACCAATCGGCACACGTGTTGCCTTCCCGGTAAATATGGGATATAACAAAATTTAAACTAGAAAGCAACATTTTAATCTTCCGAATAATATAAAACTCTTTAGGGTACACAGCATTAGTGTCAGAGACGGACTGGATAGCAAGTTTGGAATCAACTTCAATATGCACATGCTGAAAGCCCAAATTCAAACAAATACTTAATCCTTGGGATATACCCAATAATTCAGCAGTAAGCACAGAATTAGTAGAAATAGGACCAGCAAAAATGACAATGGGATTACCTTCAGCATTACGAATAAGACCACCCATACCAGCAGAAACATTCCCAACAGAACCATCCGAGTTAAGCTTAACATAAGGAGGGGCAGGTTTAAGCCATTTAACAATATGATCCACCTTACTCACATTAACATCAATGTCACGAATACCAAAGTAAGTAGCCATCCGATAGCAATTTTTGAAATTCTTTTTAGAAATAAGATTAACAACAACTAAATGCAAAACCTTGTTTCTAACATTGCTAATGATTTGATTGGCCCAAATTCTAATGTTATTGTGTTAGAATCGTTTCCAGCTTTCCAAATATACCAAATAACCAGGATAGGAATTAAGTAATAAATGTGCCCTTTACCTTTAGAAAACCAGATTTATATAACACTACAAATAAAAAAAGACTATCATAACACAAATATTTGGCTCTTTTGACAGTCTTAACCGATTCTAAATTTTCTTGCAGTGGTTTCAAAACCACTATAAGATCGACATGATTGTAATCTACTGCAAAAAAATTCATGTTTGTTCCATGATCGTTGGGGTAAACCTACCGAAGTGCTAGTTATAGTAATGGTTTTAACTGCCACAATGTTATAGAGTAGAAGATTTTTAAAAACTTGTTTTGCCTACTGATTATAGAGGTGAAAATCACAACAATATTTTATAGAATTGTAGTGGTTATAAGAGATGCAAATCTAGGGCATTGTGGATGTTATAACTACCAGAATAGCTTCATATTTTTCTTTTAATAAAAATCTTAATCATATTCCTACAATGCTCTAATAAACAAAATATTTATGTTGCAATGAATCAAATGAATCCACACTTAAATGAATTAAGATTATTATAGTCATTGACAACATAAAACCTTAAAAAAACATGTTATAAATATTGTAGAAAAAAAGTATAGAAAAAAAAGAAGAAGAAAACAAAGCAATGTAATGAAAGGAAAATGATAAGGAACTTCAAAATTTCACTTTCTAATTATATTTACCTATTTATTTATCTTCAACCTCTACATATAAAATGCTAATTCATTTTTTGCCTAATTAGCCCTCAAATTGATTATTGCAATATTTTATGTAGGAGCTATTGTTGGATTTAAAAGATTAGATACAACTTTAAACTCTAGAGAGTACACTTCTAGCATTTTTGAGCAAATAAGTAGAGCATATGCTTATTTAGTTACAACTTTTAAATAATGTCTATGTTGCAAAAGGAACACTCTTATAAATAAGTAGGTAATGATAATAATTTATTTTTTACATGCATTTTGTTTCCTTATTTTATCTTTTTATATTTATTGTGGTCATGAATGCAATTTTAACAAAATTATGTTCCTTTCATGTTGAGATATTAGGTTTATTATGTCAAATGACAACACTCTCTTTGGATGCCCAAACATTCACACCTAAGCCTTCCCTTATTTAGGATTCTAATGCCACTAGCATTCACAACATAAAGTCTCATTAATAGGATTCCACTAATATTAATATTTTCTTCAAAAACTCCTATCACTCAAAAAGATGGGTCCCTAAATACTCCAAAATTGCCATATTTTATAAGGTAAAGAAATTACAAAGAAAGCATAACTAAGATAGAATAAAAAGATAGCAATAAAATAAATCAGCAAAACTCCTAACAAAATTAGAAAAAAAATGTATACAAGGAGAAACATAAGAAGAACAACATAAGTTCAAAAACAAAAGTCAATACACTAAGTGGCTCTTTTCACTAAAATGTCAGCAATAAGATAAATTCTCATTGCCTCCCTTTAAAGTATGAAGACTATGAGGAACTAATTATTAAATAATTTACCTAAAAATAAAAATTTTAATTATTTACCTACCATTTACGAGCTTCCTGGTGATGGGTGTTGCGTTTAGAATTTTTTCTTAAATTATGTTTTCTCATAATATAAAGTATAGAAATCTATAGTCGAAAATCATAATGAGCTAAGTTCTTTTTTGAAAACTTGTTATCCGATCAAAACTACTTTTGCTGCCACTTCCATCTTTAGTGGTGTTATGATGAAAGTATAGCATTGGAGCGATGAACCCTTCTATTCTTACTCTTCTTGGGAATTGAGGTCCCATAATCAAACTGAACATCCTTGCATTAGCCTCCACATTTTCATCTTTTATTCTGAGCCCTTTTATAGCAAGAAGGTACCAAGCTTGTCTTAATATTTGAATTAATATAGTTAAATTTGATTATGAAGAGATTATAAATAGTAATAAATAGTCATTATAATATCACAAACAACTTAATTACACTTAATAATTCTTGCGTAGCATCGTCAAAAGACCATGTCCCATCTTTATGCTTCCTCTTAATCTTCTATAATTACAACATGTTCTTTATAGGGTACAACAAAACTTTTAGTAATACTATAAGTAAAAGATGAAGTATATATGAGTTAAAATTACACATTTAAAGTAGTATAATCTATTTTTACCTGTACGATGAGCTTATATGGCCCATCTTACAATGATAAGTTTTCTTCTTTACATTAGTAGAATCTATGTGGCCCTTTCCTATGATATATGATAAAGTAAAATTCAACATTTATAGTTCTCTATTTCGATTAAGTAAGCTTAATCTCATTAGTAACCTAGTCTTTTTATTATGACCATTGTGTAACCAGTTGGCACCGTTACATTACATAAACACTAGCTAGGATAATCTCCATAATTTTCTCACCCAATTTAAAGTTCTAATGCTCCACTTAACACCAAGAGATTGCCTATTATGATGTGAGAGAAGATTACCATACCAATATCATAAGATTTTATCTATTTTACAAACTAACATATTTCATAAAATATTAACTCAATAGATTTTCTCTATTGAGGATGCATTTTGAGATCATACTTAGATTGGGAAGTATCACCTTCCACCAATTTAGCTCCCAAACAACCTAGTGATTTTAAAGAAAAGTTCCAAATTGAACTTGTTTCTCTTAGGCATCTAGTGCAACTAGCTTTACTTATTGCATGACTAACCAGTATGTAAGTACTTACCCTTGATAGAAACTACACATAGATGTTGATGATATGATATCACCTAAATTATAATAAAAAAGTGAATGATCAAGTTGCAGTGAACCCTTATTAAGGGTTAAGTGATGATGAAGAAGCATTGAATGATTCTAATCTTATTTTTATGTATTGTGTTTAGCTGCCCCATAAGCTAATATGGAATTGTGGCACATGCCAAATTTTTATAATTATTTTAAGAGGGGAGAATAGACTTATATACAAATTATTAATAATTATAATTGTGTGAATGTTATAAGCACCTACACTTCGGCTAGGATGAAGATTACTCCGTAGCCTCACCCATAACCATACAAGGTCGATTGGGTAGATAAGGCGTCCATCTCTACCATAATATGTTGCCTTATATTTATATAAGTAGTAGAATGTATAGCTAATATTTGGTGTGATGTCCTTTCCATGCATATTATCCACATACTCAAAACATTTTCGTTTTTATATGGATATAAAAAGTTATAGACATTAAAATACATATACAATTATGTTTGAGGGTAGACAAATTATGTTAATTTCTTCAAAGGAAATTTCTCTACATAAGTATCAGGATTCCACTACCCTTATAAAAAAGAAATCTCCCTTCCTACTATTAATAAATGAGAATTTGAATAAGAGGTCAGTAGAAAGTAAACTATTCCTTTATTATCTAGATTTCCACAAACAAATCCACTATAAAATCTTTACCACTTTAGGAGAAGATGTTTTTTTTATATTAAGAATATTTTCTCTGAATAATTACATTATGAATTTTCTTCATTATAGAATGTTCAACATGCCATAGAATTGATTTTTAGTTCATCACTCCTTAATTTGCCCCACTACTTTATGACCCAAATGAATATGTACAGATAAAAAAATAGGTTGATGTCTTACTATCAAGAGGTTATATTTAAGGGAGCATATCTTAATTCTTGCACTTCTTTTCCCAAAAGGACATTACTATATATATACGTGCATTAGTAGATGTGACATTAAAATCATTATGAAGTTTAGGCACTACTAAAAAAAGGGCTATCAGAACACTAATAATAGGCTTTCCAAATAGTTTTCACTACCATTATATTTATTGTAGCTATTTGAAAACTGCTACAAGACCACCATGATTATAATGCACCGCAATGAAAGTTTACAATTATTTTAAGACTGTTAAGATAGCTATTTGAAAGTGCTAGCTATAATAATGATTATAACCACCATATTATTAGAAAAAAAGATGCACTTACGACTGCCACTTTATATCCAAGGAAAAAACCTTTGGAGAGTAAATGCAACTTGACATTATTTATATAATGAAAATATTTGTTAATGCATAATTTGAATGTACATAAAATTTTTTATGTTGAACATGGACTTGGTGTTCCAAATTCTAAAAAAACTCTCAACCCCTTTAACATAACTATGACTCCATTTAGGTTTTGATATCCAACTCTCATCTATTTCATTTGAGAAATAAAATTCCTAATAGCTCCTGAGATAATTTTTTTGCTCAATTAGATAATCATTTAATTGGTATATCTAACATAGATTTATGATTTCAAAATTACATAAAGATCCTAAAATAGAGAAGTAGTTAAAAAATAATTAAAATTAGATCTCATATTATCCGATTCTCAAATAAAAAATGACCTGAATTTTGAAAACAATTAATTAGGAAATTTTTTAATAATAAATAATATAAATTCATATTATACTTTTTAAACAAATATGATAATATTTACATGATAATGAATAATTACACTAACACCCCTTTTAATTGAAGCAAAAATATTTTACCATAAGGAACTAATGGCAGAAGCCATAGAAAGTTAATTAAATAACTAATGGTTAAAAAAAAAAAAAAACCCAACTAGCTAACCAAACACAACTTGAGGGAAGCCAAGTCATAACATTAGAGAACACAACCATTTGATGTATGCCACATGACCATATATTTTAATAGATAATAATAAATGAAGGACTAATAGAAGCACCTTTTATGTTTCAAACATATGGACCAATATTAAAATTGCTCTTAGAAGATAATAGAGGCAACTAAAACACTATACTCACAATTTAATTATATAGTGCGTACATACAGGAAACATAATAAATATATGCATAACATTGTGTATTTAAGATTTACTTTAGTATTGAATTGAGATGTAGTAGTTAGAACCATGGAATAACTCCATAGGATAAGAAAATCTACCAAAATCTTTCATATTCATATTTTAAGGAAAAAGTTTTAGATTAGATACAAGCATGAAAAAAGCATAAAGTCGATGTGAATAGAACTACACATTTGGCCGAATATCTGACAGGTTGTAACATCTAAAAATTATTCAAAGAGCTTAAGAATCTAAGCAACAATGATGATTATAAGGCTTTGACATGGATAAACATGTCAGTTTGTGGTGACTAGTGATCTCAATTTTAAGTCGTTGAAGACAAGAGAGAAATGAGAGATTGTATGAGCTTGGAGAGAATAGTGATGGGATTATGAGAAAGGATCATATTTATAACATATAGGAGAAGGAGCTCTTGGTTGAAAATGTGATAAGGGTTAGGTTTAATATTTTAGTTTATTTAAATCCTATAATAGAGGTGGATTTTACCACAAGTTTTAACCATCTGTACTAATGGCAGTTTTGACTGTTGCCTAAAAAGTCATTTAGTGGCAATTTTAAAATTTCAATATTTTTGTGTTGCGAAAACATCAATTTTTTGTAAGTGAGATTTCCTATGCTTCTATTTAATGATATTTTATATTTGATGGCTTGTATAATAATGTTTTCTGAGATCAATCATAGGAGCAAATATAAGCAAATTGCATGTGTAAAGGTAATGAATGGAAAGTAGCCTTTAAGATAAAAGATGGATTTTATATATGGTTCATAATTATATTTTTCTTAATAATTTCCCAATGCATATTCTTTCATGTTGTAACACATATATTACACTCTTTTATTCAAAAGTTTCTAGTATTATTGTAGTGGTGATTCTTATAATGCTACAATATACAAAGTGTACAATGTTGCAGCACTATAATGTACAGAGACACAATGCTATTTGAAAATAAAATTGTGCCTAATCTTTCAGCAACATTTCTAACCCCCCCTCCCCCCCGCCACGCACACGTAGAAAAGAAAGTGGAGGCCCTTTTACAACCCTCCGATGAGCTCAACTATTAGAATTGAGATATGAGTCAATAGTATAACCTAATTGATGGTCACAATCAAATTCCAAACCAAACTAATACTTATATGTGTAATCTAAATCTTGATATAAAAAAAATATTTTTGTGGGGATGCCATCATTTTTAAATCAACTATACTAAATATTGTTAAAAGTTTCCACTGTCAAACTATATTATAAGTGCAACATGAAGTTATGACTTTTACTGATTTATGAACTTCTTGTCCGAAATTATGCTTTTATCTACAAGGAATATAAACAATATCTTCTAAAGGAGAAATGTTTCAGTTCCAAAGAGAAAATTTCTAAAAAGAATTTTTACTAACAAAACAACTTTATTTGCATTACCCAATAATTTTGTATAAAGTTTGAAAAATTATTTTTCAAAGTTCATAGTCAATTGTTGATGAATATTCTAAATATATTAATATTTCATCTTTCTTTCTCCCCTTCTTTTCATATGCATTCCCATTGGCTTCTACATTTTGTAATATTACATTAGAGCCTCAGTTTGTTTTATTAACTCATCCTTAGAATTTATGTGTTTTTTTTTTTGTTAAAACCCGCTGTGGGGCCTACGCGTTAAATTAAATAAACCGGTTACAAAGTCCTTAGAAGGATCCTCCAGCTCGCTACTGCTCAAAAGAACTACAAGAAAATGAAAAATAAACCTAAGAGCCGGTGGTTCCTTTTTCTAATATTACAAAAAAGACCTAATAGAACACTCGGGCTGCAAGCAAACAACACCCAAAAAAGGAAGAGCAGATTTGTCCCATTTAGCTCATTCTTCCTGCAAAAATAGTGGATAAAATAAAAAGTAGACAGAGAAAAACTAACCCAAAAAGACTTGCGGTCAATGATGCTCCGTGTAGTAAACCTACAAAGAATTCTCAAAGAAAACGAATTAGTCAAATAGAAATTAAGCATACAATGGTTCCAGTTAGCTAGCCTAAGAAAAAAACCAGAGAAGGGATCTTTGATGATCACAAAATTATAAGTAATAGCCCCACCAGCCATAACGATTTCCTTATTATCCCTCAAAGTCACCATAATGTTTTTGATATCCAAACCAAAATAACTCAAATTGGTTGGGACAGAACCAATGACAATAAGAGGTTGATAAGGAATAGTAAGCCCCTCCAGCATATGGAAACCCAAATCAATGCTAGTCACAAACCAGCAGTCCTGCAACAGCAAAACCAAAACAGGAAAACAAAACGAGCTGACTCCAGCAAAAAAAACCTTAAACAGAAGGCCAAAGACACCTAAAATGCCAGAACAAAAGAAAAAAGTATAGTGGTAGATAAAAAGCCAACCCAGATTGAACCCCACCTACAACACCCTATTCAAATCCCCACTGCCAGCAATGCACTTAAACCTGGTTGCAGCTCTAGCCAACCCAGCCGAAGACCCACAACCAACAGCCTCCAAATCATAATCAACCCCAACAGAAAAAACCATACGATCCACAGAACAAAAATAGTAGAACTCCAAAGAGAACCAGATACAGGAAAAAATGAAAGGCACATGGAAAAACAGCAAAAACCCCAACCAACACCCAGAAACACAGTCAATCATGCCGCAGGTAAGGAAGAGCAATTTTTTCCAGATTAATGAGACCTTTAAGGAAGAGAGGAAGATTATACACATTAAATTCATGATACAGCTCACTATGAGACCCATGCTTGGCTAACCAATCAGCACACGCATTTCCTTCACGATAAATGTGAGAAATAGAGAAAGTAAGATTCGACATAGACATTCTAATTTGACGAATAGTGTAAAAGTCATTAGGATTACCAGCATTGCCATCCTTAATAATATGAACTAAATGTATAGCATCTACCTCAATCATCACATGCTGAAGACCAAGCCTAACACAAATATTTAATCCATGAGAAAGTCCCTGAAGCTCAGCCGAGATAACATAACATCGTTTTAAAGGGCCAGAAAAAATAGCAATAGGAATACCCATAGAGTTCCTAATAATACCGCCCATACCAGCATTATTAGAAGAAACAAAACCATCCGAATTGAGCTTAACATAAGGTAAAGGTGGTTTAAGCCATCTCACCAAACCATCAACCTTAATAATGTCAGAACTGATGTTTTGGATTCCAAAATAATTAGCTAAATTAGTACAATTTCTAAAATTTTTTGTAGAAATAAGGTTGAAAGAGATAAGCTGAAGGATTTTGTTCCTAACATTGTCATAATATGAATAGCAACCATCTTAATATCATTGTGCTTAGAATTGTTCCTGGCCTTCCACAGATACCACAAGATCAGTATAGGTAGGAGAGTCAAAATATGACCTCTAGGCTTGATAAACCAAACTTTAAAAATATCAACAATAGTGCAGTTAGCATTAATCAAAACAATATCGGCAAGATTACAGTAGTGCAACCAAACTTTATGTGCAATCTCATTGTTAATAAGAACATGCTTGATATTTTTAATACTGGAGCAGCACTGGCATTTTGAAGGATATGAAAAACCTATTTTTCCACAAATTTTCATCCACAGGAAGATAACATTTAATGCATCTCCAAGAAAGAATAAAATATGATAAAGGAATGGTGTTATGCCAGAGAGACTCAAAAGTATGATCAATAACATTTTGAACCCTAAAAGCTTCCCAAACATTTTCAAGGTTAAAATTACCAGAGGAGGAGAGCTTAAAAAGGATATTGTCCTTGATTTCAAGTTGTAAAGGTATTTGCACAATCATGTTACAATATCAAGAGGAATCACATCCAAAAGTTTGCTAATTTTCCAATTACCATTGTCAAAAAAATGATTAACTCTAAGATTATCAATAATATGGGTGTTAAGAAAGCAATCGATAGAAGACATACCCAGCCAATTATCTTGCCAGAAAGAAACATCACCTTTACCAAGCCCCCATTGAATGTACTGTTCTGCTTCCCATTTGATCTTACAAAGCCTTTTCCACACAAAGGAGTCAGAAGATTTATAGTGACACACCAAAGGGTTACGCATTTTACAATATTTTGCATTCATAAATTGCGCTCACAAACTAGCATTAGAACGAAAAGCAAACCATAATTTATGAGAAAAAGCCTAAACAGTATCAAGAATATTCTTGCAACCAAGACCTCCCTCCTTATAAACACCATAACCTTTTTTCCAACTAGTCCAATTGATACAAGACTTGTTGTTTTTAGCACCCCAAAAGAATTTATTAATAAGTCTTTCCAGCCTAATGCAAACAATGGCAGAAGGTAGCAAGGTGTGAAAGATAAAAATAGGAATAGAACACAAAACACTTTTAATAAGCACCAACCTACCACCAAAAGAAAGAAAATTAGAAGACCAGGTAGTAAGCTTCTTATGTAAAATAGAAAAGATATTGTCAAATATAAATTGATTCTTTCTACCTTTAAAGAGAGGAGTACCAAGATATTTAATAGGGAGAGCAGTAGAGTTAAAGCCACAAATTCTTTTAATCTTGTTAATTCTGATATTGTTCACCATTTTACCAACTATAAAATTGCTTTTCTCTCTATTAACATTTAAACCAGTAATCTTTTGGAAACAATTAAGATATTTAACCAAGACTTTAACATTATTAATAGAAGCATTAGAGAATATAATGAAATCATTGTTAAAACTAAGATGAGTAATAGGAATACCACCCATAGTATAAAAATGAAGGCTAGGAGACCTTAAATAAAGATCCTCATGCCCTCTAGAAAGATATTCCATAGCAATAATGAAAAGAGAAGGAGACAAAGGATCACCTTGCCAAAGGCCATGCTGAGAACTAAAGAAACCGTGATTGCAACCATTAATAATAACAGAGAAGAAACAATTCTCAATGCTGTTCTTAATAAGCATTATAAAAGATTGATTAAAAGCAAATAAAGATAACACTTTGTAAAGAAAATTCCAGTTCAGATTGTCATAAGCCTTAGTGATATCCAATTTGAAAATAATATTACTACCAGAGCATTTGGTATGAATATCATCAACCATCTCTTGAGCTAAAAGTATATTATCAAAAATGCTCCTACCTTTAACAAAGCCAGTCTGGTTTGAAGATATAATTCTAGGCAAAAACAAACTTAATCTAGAAGAAATGATTTTAGCCACAAGTTTATTAAAGAAAGTGCACAGATTGATGGGTCTAAAGTCATTCCAAAATTTAGCCGCCTCTTTTTTAGGGATCGAAACAATGTTAGTAGAGGAAGAGAATTTAGGATAAGAATTACCATTGAAAAAATCCTTAACATCATCCATCACATCAAGTTTAATGATATCCCAAGTCTTAATAAAAAACTTGGTAGTGAACCCATCAGGTCCGGCAACCGAGTCGTCGTTCATGTCTTTAATGGTGTCCCAGATATCAACATCCGTAGGAGACTGAGTAAGAAAATGATTATCTTCCTCCCCAATCAAAGAAGGAATCAAATTAGAGTTTGCAATAGGAGTTTTCAAAGCAGTTCTATTAAAAACCTCTTTAAAATCCTTCACACCAGAATTATCCTCCTCCCCAATCCTTAGAAGTTATGTGTAGTTTTTAGTTATTGCTGGTATGAATATATGGTGTCTAGCCTTTTACTTGGATAAAAAAAAAATATTAAATTATGCCTTTAATGTTATTTTAAAATTTTTACATCATTTATAGGGTTGAACATTATTGACCTTATACGTGGCATGTGAAATCATCTTGTCAATCATTGATAAAATTCAAATCAAACTAATTTTGAATTAATAAAAGTTGATTTGATCACACAAAATAAAATTTGACAACATTGAGTCTGATTCGACTCAATCTGAATTTGATTTGGATCGATGCCATCATCAATTATGAAATTGGTTCAAATAAATGTTATATTGAGTCGAGCAAAACCTAAATTAACCAAAATTGATTTAATTTCTATCAAATAAATTCAATTGAGCACTGTCGACTCAATTTGAATTAATTCTACTGAATTTTAACCTCTATAGCTTCGATCAATTTAATTTAACATATCTAGGCTTGACTCAAGGTAATTTAGTTTTCTCAACTTTAATCGACTCAATTTAATTTATTTCGAGTCAAATTAACTTTTTTTATTGCAAACCATAATGACCCATTTGAATGAAAAATTTGTATAATTAATTGGGTTTGTTCATTTTAGCTACTATTTTTATTTTGTTATTAAACCCTCTAAATTTTGACAATTTATCTCTACCATTGGATTGGAATAAAGAGAGGGCATGATTGTCATTTTAAAACCTTTTTTTTTTATGATATGTATTTAAGGGAGATTTAGGGCTGGCCGAACAAAGAGCTCCTAATTTGATCCTTATGACTCTAGCCTCCATCTTCTCCCATCCATGATTTATCTCTTCTGAAATTGTCCCTAGCCCCATTCACACATGGCCCTACTCTTCATTTCAATATGATCCAAATATAAAGAAAGGAGAGAGTTGTTTGGAACAATCAATTCAAGAGAAGAAGTGGCATAGCTTGTGTAGTTCATCCAAGTAGAGAAGACACATGGGGATCAATATATTGATACTCTTCGGCAATACGCACAGTCCAATAAATGATTTTATGCCTTGGAGAGTCAAAGATACCTCGAATGGTGCTATTTGTTTACACAATGAATGGATTATTGAGATAAGGAAACTCTAGAAGCATATGGTATCAAGCTTAAACAAGTAGAAGGAATAGCTGCAGCTCCGGTTGAACTTATATATAAATATTGTCGAGAGGCTAGTGTGCGAAATTTGAAGGAACAAATTGAAAAAATATACACAAGTTTTGAATATATGAATCTTGAAGCCTGAAGGTTGTTCAAATTAAAATCAATTTGTGTTTCTAATTAGCCTGAAAATCAATTGGGAATATCCACTGTAATATATATTTATATGTTGACCCTTAAAACTGTAAGAATTTGGCTATGTTTCTCGGTATTCCTATGGAGTATGATGATTTTATAGCTATGGAGAAAATTGTTAAATGGGTTAAACCTATTTTTCCCTTTGTCAAATTGAACTCTGATGGTTCGGTTGGTACCAATGTGGCTGGTATGGGAGGTATCATCCGTAATTTTAAGGGTGATGTTATAATTGCTTTTGCATCTCCTTTACATCATTGTAAAGTCCTTTATGCTGAAATGATGGGTTTAACCTATGGGTTGGAGTTATGCTACAGGATGGGTATTCATAATGTGTCCATTGTGTTGAGTCTAATAAATAGGTTGTTAAACCTAAGTT
>NW_021319132.1:1508062-1573313 GCF_001605985.2 Dendrobium catenatum | reverse complement strand
TGAATATTCACTTAAAAAAAAAAAGAATTTACAAGAAATTTTTTTTGTCACATCAACAAGTTGTCGAGAACCACATTTTCCATTAAAATCTTGAAGAGCTCACATATAATTTAAAGAAGGTTGGTTAAGGGAGATTTTTTTGTGAGCTTAAAAAGATAAAGCTTAGCAAAAATAAAACAATAAAATGATAATGTCATCCTTGGATCAAAATTTCTCAAAGGAATGACTTCAAGCACTAGATCTGCAAAAGGTGTTGATAAAATAGGATGTAAGAAAATCTGATAAGATTGCTATAATGGATGCTTCTCAAAGCCTTGAATTAGGTTATGAAGCTTTCCTAAGCATCTTATAGGTTTCGTTTGGGACGTCTTTCTTACTGCTTCTTAAAGCAGCTTTCTAATACAAAATTAAAAAATTTTGTACTAGGAAGCTGCTTTAAGAAGCAGAAAGAAAGCTGTCCCAAACGAAGCCAATAATTCAATGTTGTAAAAATTGACATTCATGCATATATTTTTATTATATTGGCTTCTTTAATATGTAATCCAAATATCTATATAAACAAAAAATTATAGCTGTGTGCATGCCAACTTTTTACATGATCTATACTCAATATATTTTCTACTAAATGTTATTTAAAGTGTTCAACATTAAACTATATTACATGTGCAACTTGTAGTTATACCTTTTTTTGGTTTACTCATAATTATGCTTTTATCCACTAAAATATAAAACTCAAACTTGCAAAAAGGAGAAATATTTATATTTTAAAGAAAAAATTTATAAAATGATATTCAACAACACAACAACATTATTAACCTTGCCTAGCTGTTTGGTTCTATAGTTTACATGATTATTTCTAAATTTTTTAGTGATTGTTGTCGAAGAAATATTTAAACATAAATTATTTTTTTCCTATTTTTATTTCTATTTTATATTTGTGTGTAAATCAATTGGGGCCACTATCATATGTTTAACTTCTTTAAAATGACCATTAGAGTTATAAGGAATAAATGGTTTAATAAAACATAGAATTTATAATCGTTATTGTTGGTATATGACTATATGGTATAAGATTTTCAAATGGTTATAGAACATAAGATAAAATTGTGTTAAGTGATATTTTATAATATTTTTATTTCATTATATATATATATATATATATAATATATATATATATATATTTATATATATATATATATATATATATATATAATTATATTATATTATATATATATATATATAATATATTATAAGTGTTAAAACCGGGATGCATTAAAGCCAGTTTATGCGGTGGTGGATATGGCGTGTTTGTCAATAAAAGGATGAAATTCAGAATCAACTATATATTCGAAAAAGAACTGATAGAATACAATTCCTGATACATGGTATTATTAATCCCTTCTTATGTATTTTTTTACTTCCTCCTCTCGATTTTAGTGATTATGTAAGAACTTATATTTAATCTTGAAATGGGCTAATTGCTGAAGATTCTTGCATAATACTATGTTTTAATATTTTGAAAAAAAAACTGCATATTATCTGGATTTTTGGAACATTAAAAAAAAAAAAAAAAAAAAAAAAAAAAATTATATATATATATATATTATATATATATATATATATACTATATAATGCAAAAATATCTTGCATTTTTTAGAATTGCTTTCTTAATAATATATAAATCAGATTTTGCTTTTGAAGGATTTGAAAATTTATAAACGATATTTAATTAATAATATGAAAAGAAAAACAAAAAAAAAAAACAAAACTTATGTTATAACTATTAAGCCAATCTCATTGAGATCAATAAGTATATGCTTTATTTTTAATTATATTTTAATACGAACATGTACATTGTTGACCTATTAATTTTATGATTAAATTTACCACAGAAATAATTCAATCTTATGAAAAAATAAATGGTAGAAGCAATATATTTCCTGTCATAACCCATTCAATTAAATTGAATTAGGTTGAATTTAGAAAGAAATGAATATATGATGTAACATAATTTTTTTAATTATTTTTATTACCTTTGTGTCTTTTTTTTTTTGAAGTCAAAACTCTTGTTTTTTTTTTTGAAGAAAAAACTCTTGTAATTAAATAAAACATAAAAAAACATAATAAAAATTAATTCAATTAGGGGACCTAAAAAGTAAAATAATGACATTCTACTCTAAAAAAATTAAAAAATAAAATATATATTTGTTGAATATTAAGTACATCATCATATTTCTTAGGGGAGAAATCATAGAGCAGCTTATGAGTGTAAATTCTTATTTTGTGGAGCCTTTGGATTGAAGAAAATTATTCACACCTTAAAGAATTCCTCTTATCTTATATCGGTAATGTTTGCTTTGCATAACAAAATTAGCACACAAATGAAGATGTTCACCTTTCCCTTCGAGCATTGCTTTGAGTTATTATATTTCATCATCATCATCATATTTCATCAGCCATTTATGTTACCCTTCTCCCATTAAGTCCTTACACCAACATGCATTTTTTAGATCTCTACTAGATCTAATTAAGGGCCACCAATTCTTTGTTTAGAGCCATATTCTATAGAAACCCTCTCGCATTCTAGGTCGCCGATTGTTGTTATGTGTTCCAATCATTTTGTTCATACCCATACCTTTTCTTTCTCCAGTCCATTTCTCTTGTTCGATGTTCCTTTTTTTAATAGTGGCCTTTATAAAGAAACCTTTTAGTTCTTACAACACTTCTTTGAATCGACATCTCATTTTTCTTATTTATTCATGAATCCATTTGAAGGGCTAGTGGCTTCCAGTAGTGATGACAAAGATCGACCTCAACCTTTAGTGTCCCAAGAGGTGTTTGTAATATATCAATAACTTCATGCCTTCCATTATTTGATATTTTTTGTAGCAATGCTTCATATCGTACAAAGGCATTTTTTCCATCAAACAATCATATATGTTATAGCGAAAGTGTGTTATATTTGTAAAATGATTAGAAAAAAAAATGTTTGTATCCCTGACTTCTCAATTATTGGTGGGTAATTATAAATTTGATCACCCCTAAATGGTGTTTATTCAATATTTTTAGTTCAAATTGTTCTCATTATATATTATTTTTATCAAAAATATTTTTTTTAGGTAAATGGAAAAGAAAGATGATTATTCGAAGGTGATTTCGAAGAAATTTTATTATGTGGATTATTTGTTGATATTGAGGCTCAAAAAGTCACTTCGTTTTAATGTTACCAAAGAATCTCCCATCAACCACATTTTAGCTATTTTTTGAAGAACGAGAATTCACTTAATGAAGAATGAGAATAAACTTAATGAATTATAGCACATTGCTATCTTTTCATTTATATATGGGTGTCCATAAAATATTAATATAGCTAGTACTTTCCTTTGTCTCAAAACTTTTCCTATGATTTAACTAGAATTTATACTATCCTAACATACTATTAGCATTGACATTTGGCTAACCACTCAATCAATGAGTGCTTCAAGCTCGACATTTTCATTAAATTCAAATAAGACACTTCTTCAATATAGTGGATCATTTTTTGTATTATCACATTTATTTGATGTCTCCATATAGATGTAATCTATGTGCGATTGAGACTTTTGTTACTGAACTCCAGTGAGACTAAGTGTTAATGTAGAGGGTAATATTTCCCCAATAATGTTAATGTGGAAATGACCATTAAGAAAATCTTTCTATATCCATAAATATTTAGTTTGAAGATAATATTGTCCAAGCATCTTAGATTTGTTCAAGTTCAATAAGGAAAAATCAACCATATAATTTTATGTAGTTGAAGATGATAAAACTAAGATTCATGTTAAACTAATGGAGTTCATTGGGACCAATTTACTGGAAGCATTATATAGGTTTACTCTAGGGCTAGCTAAGGTCAAAACTATGAATGAGATTAAATGTAATTTTTAATTGAATCATCAATAAAGTCTTCTTATAGACTTTTGAAACTTTAGCAAGATTCCTTAATCATTATATGGCCATGTTATATATAAAATAGGTTAAAGTCTTGAGTTAGGATTTTTAGCTACGTTAAGCTAGTATTAAACCTAGAAATGAGCTATAAGATCAAATTTAAAATTGAATTTGTTTATTAGGAGCACAAGAATAGACTAACGGATTAAGGAAGAATATTGTCTTAGTCAACTTAACATAATGTGAGCTTAGTATGGCTAACTCATACTAACATAAGAGATTAACTTGTTCTACGTACTGAGACCTCAAAAGTAAGATATATGCAAGATTTGTATTTTTTGATGCCAACATAAGCCTTTCAAGTTAGGTAAAAATTTTGCCATATCAAATTAGTTTTTTGTATCTTAAATCTTCTATATATGTTTGAGTTCTCCAATCATGAATTCCCATGGCTTAATTTTTTAGTGCATAAATTATATAACTCAAGCTTTGTATTCTATAGCTTAGCATGCTAGAACATCCCTTCTTTCCTCAAGGAGATTTAGATCAAGTGCTTCTATTGCTAATTCATTTAAAATGAACACAACTTGGCTTCCTTTTATAAATTTTGCACTGCTCCCATGGGGAGGAATTCTTTTATGAGGGAATACTTATAAGATAATTGCTTGGTGGTGTTGACCTTTTTCTCTTGGATTTTTTACTTATTTATTTCCCAAGTAGATTTTACATGACATTTACCCAACATGGAGTGTAGACTGATGAATTGATTATTTTATCTTAGTAGATGAGAGTTCTTTAATTTTGTTTGCCAATGTATCTCAAAATTGAACTTCCTTTGGTATAATAACAATGCATCTAATCATATACCTTGTAGCTCCCATTTACTTAGTATACCACTCGTAGAGAGTCATAAAAGACACTTTTGCTTTAGGCGCCCAATAAGGATTGTTTATACTGACTCTTATGATTTTGGATTTGTGGTTATTCTTTCTTCATGTTTTATTTCTATAAATGTTCATAATATCTAGTATCCATCTACTTTGAGTGTATTATTTGTAAGGGTTATTTATTCAAGAATGATTATTCCCAAATTCACTTGGCACAAGCCATTTTTAAATTCACTTGGCTCTATGGATAAATTGATTAACTAAGTTGAGATATTATGAAATTGCAATACTAGTTATTTTAATATACTTGTGATATATTTTGTATTATGAGAATAGAATCAACACTTTAGGCATTATAGGGTGGAGATAAGAGTTGGTGTCAACTTGTAAATCATTAAGTAATTTATCTTGGATATATGTAGGGACTTATTAAAATACCCAAATTAAAATTGTCTCACATTCTCCTCTCCAATAAAAATTGAAGTGAAAGAAAAAGCATTAAACAATAATTATATGAAGAAATACTCCCCAAGTACTCAAGCTATTGAGTATGAGCATGATGGTTCTATAGGATTTAAGAGGTTAAAAATCTTATACTCATCATCCCTAAAAGATGATTCAACGTTTTGCTTACTTCTTTACTAAGGCTAGATGAAGATGTATGTTGCTTACCTTCTTGGATGAACCCTTCAACACTAATAAATATGGAGCCCTTCTATAAAAAAATCTCTTAGGTTATAATAGTTTTTATAAGACAACCTTCACAAACCTCCAACCCCAAATATGATCCCCACTTCTTCAAATTCAAATCCATGCCGATCCCGACCTACAACTTCTGGCATCTTAACCCTTAACCAGTCGAACTTCATACGCCCAGCCATAATTAACCGATCTACCTACCACCATAAACGAATACCTGCTCCAATTCTGACCGAATCCTCCACCAAAATGACGAACCCATCGAATACATCCTTACCTGACCTATCCCTCACTCTAGAGCCAGTCGAATGTCCCCTCTCTGCCAAAAACCACAAGCACCTAACGTCACATTAGCTGCCTCTCTCTTTTATTCTAGCCAAGAGCCATCTTCAAACAATAACCTAAAACCCATTTCTCCCTCACTAATTCAAAAGCCCCTAATTTATCCCACTACTAAAGCCCACATCATTCAAATGGTCCACTAATCAGCTCATAATCCTAACCCAAACAAGCCCACTTAAACTTAAAGCCCCCACTCGACAGCCCATTAATCCTTCTTCTAATAAAACTCTAACCAAGACATCCCATTCACTCAACCTATGTAATCTCTCTCTCTCTCTCTCTCTCTCTCTCCCTCTCTCTCTCTCTCTCTCCCTCCCTCCCTCCCTCCCTCTCTCTATCCCCATCTCTTAATCCTTTTCTTCATTATTAACTAATAGTATTATTTTTTGTTATTTTATTATAAGTATATATGTGTGTGGAATTGAACTCAATGATCACAGGGAACATGACATGATGCTTGAAATGAATTATGATTTGTAAATTGATAAATTCTTAAATGAATGCAAATGAACAAATATAAAATTTATGGTTGACAAAGAACTAGCAAGCATAAGCCACTCACAAGCAACAATAAGATTTCATACAATGGGGTGATTCAAAATGATTGTAAGACACAAAGATGTATGATGAATGCAATAACTTTTGATTAACATCAACATACAAATAATTGCAAATAACATGTGATGATTTGAATAAATCAAACTTGAATGGATCACGCAGAGCCAGACCTTGGATTAACAAATGAGCGATCAAGATCCAAGAGAATCATAATGGTTCAAGTGGGAATAAGTGAACATAAAGCTAATGCTAGACAAGGAGTTTAAAATGAATTTGTAAAATCTTTAATGAACACTGTAATGGATTCATGAAAGGTATATCAATTAGAATGCAAGTTTCTAAGTAGCTTCAAATGCTAGTGTCATCACTCATATCATGAACCAACTGATGATATGATGGAAGAATTGTGTTACACACAAAGAATTATTTAGAAGTGGTAATGAAAGACATGAAGAATGCAACATATCTATAAGAAAAATAAAAAGGGTATCATAACAGATATTATAACTACTATCCACAACAATTGGTTGATAGGTAACTGCTTTAATTCAATGCCACTTAGCTACATAGAAACACACTAAACTCTTACTAATGATAATAGTGAACATGTAATAAATATGATGATTCATTAGATGATATGCACGAAGGTGCTAATGATAAATATGGATAAACCAGAAGCTAATGATAAATCACAAATGAGCATATTGACTTGCATAGTGATGACATGAGATATTTTGTAGAAATGATGAGTTTTTGGTGCATATGAATACTCATGTGAAGTGTCATTTGCAAGCAATGATGGAAGATCTTTCATATGCAGAACAATATACTTGTAGGTGGTAATCAACAACATGCAACAAATGATATAACATTCCCATCACTCGTCAATCAATAGTAGTTCATAAATGGGCCCATTCATTCACCCTTAAGCAACAATGATTAGCACACAAGGTGGTGTAATGAAACTCCTACAATCAACAACATTTCAATGTCAACCAAATGCTATAAATATCCATGAACAAAGATGGAAAAATTATAGTGAGTGCAAACATCTACATGATACTATAGGGAGCCCACCACGCATAAAATTTCCAATCCTTAAGTTGAAGATTTGAGGGAAAAAGTCTTACGGCCTATGAAATGATCTTATTTTCAAGCAACAATGGTAAGTACTTCATAGAGGTGATGTTCCTCTATAAACATAGAAGAACACATAATGAAGAAATACACTGATCTATTGTAAGCAAAGGTAGAGGACATGCAGAAAGTGTGGGCACCTACCGGCTATTATAGGAGACCCGTCACATACACAATGTGTTATAGGAGATCCATCATGAGCTCATCAAACTACCTACAAGCAAAATTTAGAAGACCATCAACGAATATACAACTCACTTACAATATCCTAAAAAAAAACTCACTTACAACACTTCTATAATCAACCACCATTTAAGAGCCAATATCATACAATAATTGCAATGATAGCTTCAAGGTCAACATCAATAAAATATCTAGCAAATGCAATAGTCTTCTATAAACAGAAGAGTTTAGTAAGCTCATATAATGGATTCAAGTATACACAACACAATAAGTGATAAATGCAAGCATCTAAGAGTTATAACTAGAGATTCATTAGTGCATTATAATCCACCAGCAAAAAATATCAAGTAGTACATGATAGTCTATCTATGAGAAATGGTTGAATAAACAAAATGTGACTCCATGCCATTGGATCTACAACATCTCTATAAGTGGATAGAAGGCATGTACAAGCTTCCAAATAGAATGCTGTATTCAAATGAAGGTCATCCACATAAAAAAGGAGCATCAAATATTCTTAAAATTCTCCCATACATGCACTGTTATATGTATATATATAGATACAAGAAAATATAGGTGCAATTATATACCCACATGAGCCCCAGCGAGTGTGTTCTAAGTACACACATTATGTCTAAGGAAGCAGTAGGGGTTAATAAATGAACACAAGTTCAAGCTCGATCTTTTTATGTGGATATATAGGAGTGACATGGGTAAAACTATCAAATAGATATATGGTCAAGACTTTAACTGGAATATCTATTTTATGCGTTCAAATTAAGCCTTCAAGGCCTATGGCAAAAGAAATTTATCAACAAAAATATAAAACCTACAAACATGATCCACTATCAACAAAGTAAACAAAGTTAATAATGTTCAAACAATAAAACAAAATGACCCCATACACCCCGATCATGGTTATATTGAGCATAAATCTTAATAGGAGGGGTTAATTTCAAATATTTAAAGTTCCACCTATATGCCCATGAAATTCCAAAATCTAAAACTCCAAATTTTTAAATTTTGAAATATTTAAAAATCAAAATTCAACCATCAGAATGCTTAAAGAAAAAATCCATCTACTCTCCGTAATAATTTATGAAGGTGGACAAATAGAAAAGTACTTCAACTCATAAAGACTTAATGTTTGGTTGAGAATATCACTTGGATTTATTCTCAAACTGTCTCTTTCCAGTAAGGATGTGGCAATGTCCTCTAAATGATATTTTTGATGACAAATGGCACCGAAGGTAAATGGTTTTGACTGGGTCCCTATGAACCGGGTGGTTTGTCGCTAAATGGCACCACTAAATTATGGTCATGGCTAGATCCTTTAAGTTCCTCAATAGCATCAAATTCTTGAGATCTGATTCAATAGGATATAATTGATATGGAATACAACCCTTTATTAGCTATGGTGGGTTCAAATTTGTCCCCTTAGGCACATACCCATCCTAGTTTTATAAGGTACCCTTGGATAATGCAACCCATGGTTACTGAATGGATCCTTCTATCAGGTTGGGTTGATTAACTCCTCTGACAATGTAAACTAGGGACCATGAAGGCCTTGGATGAGGGAACATGGGATCTTGATCGGGTCCATCATATATTCCCCCACAATCTATTTTAAGTGAAAAGTGGTAAATTTTCAATTTTAAATATCTAATCTTCTAAATACCTAAACCCATGATGCTATTATATGTTAGATACCATATATGTATTTCTATGTATCTGATTGATGACTAGTCTTAATCAAAAGTTCTCATTATCTAGAGGGGTAATTAACTATAGGGTCCTGCACCTATAGGAAATCAGAACTCAAATTATAAAGACCTCACAAAATAAGGGAAAATTTTGTGGGTAATGCCTTATCCACAAACACAATCTACCTTCCCAAAATTTTCCCCAAAACTTATTATGTTAAAAATCCCCCAAAAGCATGGCAGGATGGGGGACAATTTTTTGGAGCCCATATAAGAATATGAGCAAATACTACTATTTGTCATACTTCAATAAAAAATAAGTATATTAGTAATATCCATATTTTTTCCCTTTACTCCTCTCTCGTGGCTCGCAACCTTGAGCAGATCTTTCATTTTCCCTTTCAATCCTCTCTTTCCCCCAAATGGAGATCGCCACTGCATCATAATTTACTAAGGTTTTTTCTTTTGGGTTGATTATCAGTCATTAAGGTATTTATGTCTTATAAGCTCTAAGGGCCATGTTATTTGAATTCTTAATTTTGATCTTATAGCTTCTTTTGGATCCGAGAATGCGATGAAAAATAGAACTATTTTAATTTTATGCCTAAAGATTTGGGTGATGGGAATTAGCTTTTCGCTAATCCAGTTGACCATTCTTATTGGATTTTTTTTTCAATTAGGAGATAAATGGGATGCTTTTGGGTCTTTTATTAATTTCCAAACTGGTTTGTTAGAGGATTATGATTTAAATGTTGTGTGTGTAGTTAATTAGGGCTATTCTATTGGCACTGGTAAGAAGAGTAAGAAAAATAAAATCAAAAGTTTGTTCATTCTAATCCTTCTATTGATTAGCTCTTCTATTCATGTCATTGGCGCTATTTTTCTCTTGTTATGTGTTATTCTTTTTAGAGTTATTTGCCCTCTATTATTTGGGCTGTTTTGGATGGTTTCTCTATTTCCTTATATTTTTGTCTGTCATCTAAAGTGATGTTGGCTTTATCTTGCAGTCTTGGGTCTTGTATCTTTTTTTTTGGTGTTTGGGTTTGTTCAACATTTACTGGTTGGTAGGCTCAGTTGTTTCACTAAAGAAAAGTTATAGATTTATAGTGGATTTGCTGTGAACTTTACAACAAATTATATTTTGTTGAAAATGGTGATGATTTGGGACAAAAGTTTTTGATGATTTTTTGGTTATGGATTTGTGGTTGATTTGTGATGGCAAATTCCGCCACAAATTTATGATAAAATTTGCCATCACAAATTTTATGCAAGGTGAGTTATAATATAAATAAAAACAAAAACCATTATATTGTATTTTAACTCTACGATTTGAGTGGACAAAGGGGTATGTTTGCAAGAAGAGCCTGTTTAAATCCTAGGTAGGTCATATGGCACATGCAATCCGGTTAGGTAGCCGATCAAGTGGGAGCAAGCAGTTGGTTAAGCGTAGGTAGCAATCACGTTGGAACGAGCTATTAGTCAGGCTTGGGCATTTGGACAAGCGGGCTCAGACAGCGGATAGCAAGTTAGGCTCGGGTAGCGGCTGACCGAATAGGCTAGGGTAGCGAGAAGCCGGTTAGGTTTGAATTTCTATTTTTTTAATTCCACCGCAAATATTTGGTGCAGATTTTTTTTGACCGCCAATAATTTTGCGACGTGATTTTCTATGATAAAAAGAAATATGCCACAAATTTGCTGCAAACATGGTTTTGCAAAGGATTTTCATTATTTTGTGATTGATTTTTTTGTATCAAAAAGGTGATTTTCCTGTAGTGTGTTTGGTTGGTGTTCCCTACTTATAATTAGTTGTTATGCACTGGACTTCTGGTGGTTATATTTTGTTTGGTGTTGTGCATAAATATTGTTCTTTGGAGGTTATTTTTTCTTGCAGATGTCTGGACTTTGTTCTCTTTGCTGATCTTACTGCTCAACAGCTAACGGAAGCAATTGTTGTGCTCCTTGGTGGCTTTGGACTTATCTTAACCTTTGGTGTTGAAGCTTTGTTTCATTTGCTTTTTCTTTTTGTTTTTAATTGAACTTTTATGGGTATGTTAACCTCTTAGGTTTCTCTTTGTGCTTTGGTTATAGCTTTTGAGCCTTGGTCCCCTTATGTACTTGTACCCTTTTTTATATTAATGTGTATGCCCCTTTGTAAATTTTTTATATTTAATTGTGTAGGCCTCTTTGGGTTGGAGTTTTATCCAAAAATAATCTATAGGCATACAATACATATATACCATACATATATATAATTTATATATTGCTATTAACATTTTTGAAAACATATTGCCCTAAGTTGAAATTTTAAAGTTATTCAATGAAAATGAAAGTATATTATAGTTTTTTTGGAAGCTTTTCATAAATTTTGTAATTAAAATTTCTTTAATTACTTTATATTTACATATGGATAAAAAACGTTACTAAAAATATGCTATTTTAATATAAATTAAGTACAACTAAAATTTGTTAGATCACAAAATTAAATTGTTTTATTTCTGGCAAAGGTAGGTTTTGCATTGATAAGAAGTTTGTTTGGTAATTGTAAATTAAACTTCAATTAGTTTGTTGAAAGTAAATTTTATGAAAAATTAATTTAAAGTGAATAGAAGTGGACAATGTGCGTGTAGGCTTCTTACCTAAAGAATGAAATGTTGATATTGCTTAACTAGGTGCAAGGCTTTGAAAATCGGACCGGACAAATGACGCGGAAAGAAGAGTTAGCGGTTCGATTGGTTCGATCTGGGGTCGAACCGGATGACTGTAATAAATTAGTTATTTATTTAGAAATAACCTCTATAAGTTTATAATTGGTAATATTTGGTCTTCATTTGAGAAAGTGTGTTGGCTATTCTCATATAATATAATAAAAAAAGTAGCTGTAGCCTGTAGCTAGTTTCTTTTTTTGGGAGAAAAACCTGTAGCTAGTTTTGTTTCATATAATATAATAGAAAATGTAGCTATAGCCTTTAGCTAAAGCTCTGTTTCAAGTAATATAATAGAAAAGATAGCTGTAGCTAGAGTTCTGTGACTTCTGTCCACGCCGCTATCCTAGAGTACTTCTCCGACATCTGCTCAGCTTTCATCCTTATATCCTTCTTTTTTTCTCCCAGAAACAAAAGCGACATCTCTCCCAGCTTTTACCCGGCAAACCATTACCCGATTTCTTTTCTCCCGCAACTCCGCCTCCTTGCAGTCGAATAAATCCACAGCGGAGCTGTTCGACAGCGGCATGAAGGTCGAGCCGGTTATCAGAAACCGGGACCGGTTCGACGGTTGGGCGGTCGAACCGCCGGTTCGAGCGGTTCAATACCGGTTTTGTGCGAAACCGGTTTTAACATGAACCGTAACCGGCCGGCCAGCTGTTTTGCGGTCCAACCGGTTGAATCGGCCGGTCCGGTCCGGTTTTCAAAGCCTTGACTAGGTGTATAATTTAACCCCATAAAAAAAAAATTCCCTCTCCATCTCTTGCTACCTTTGCCTTAGATCTATACAACAAACTTAAAATCATTGAGGATTGTGGTAAGCAATCTCCTCACAATACTTTGATTTTTGGTCTTTTAACCATCCAATGACCTTTATCTTGGTTAATATTTTTGTATATAAAGCTAAAATTTTTCTTTTTTGATTAGGTTTTTTAATCTTATCATATATAAAAATGAAGACTTATAAGCTAAGAATAGTGACTATTCTTAGTTCGATTTTTTTTTTTTTTAATTTGATGCTATTTTTACTAATTTTTTTCATTGAAATATTTATTTAGATTCAACTAAGGTTTCTTTTGGGACAACTTTATTACTACTTTATAAAAAAATCTTTTTGGTAGAATAATTTTTAAAATAAAAATTTTTGTACTAGAAAGCTTATTTAGAATGCAATAAGAAAGCTATCCCAATCAAAACCTAAAATTTCTTTCTAAGTATTTTTTGAAAGAACTAAAGAAACTCTCTCAAGAACTGGAATTTTAAGATTTGATGAGAAAGAAGCTGAAATTAACTTAAAAACCGAAATTTGATCTAAATGCGAACTTGAGATTTCTTTCACAGTACTTATCAAAATAAAGTGATGTTAAATCTCTTCACTAATGGTTATAAAGTTGTTGTCATAACTCATTTGAATTATAACATTTTTTAAAGTTCTAAAGCTTTTTGTATGAAAATTTTCATTGTTTAAAACTGCCATAAAGCACCAAATTTGCTACTGAAGTCATTTCTTAGTTGTTGCTCTTTTTATAAAATTCCAAGTTTAAACATATAAAAAATTAATTTTATATGACAAATTTCCATTAATAACATACTTTTAATGAGTTTATGAAGCCAGCTAGAAAGTCTACAAGCATTTTTTAATTCACAAGTCATGCATGCTTTATGATTATTATTTTTTATTATGACTTGCATACTTTTCATGTGCGCAAATTCTAAATTAAACTATCATTATATGCATATATTAATAAGTCGCCATTTATACCTCTTACAAATATCATTTGTTCAATGAATAATAACTTCGTTGTAGTTAAATTTTTTTTTTTACATCATTCTTAACTACTTGAGATATTGGAGTTAACTAAATATGGTAAGTTTTTTTTTTTTTTTTTTCATTTTTATTTTATGCAAGTTAATTTTTAAGGCAATATTCTATATGGTGATGCTATTTTTAAAATACTATATATATATTTTCTCATTTAAGAGATTTCTATGTATTAATTTGCTAGCAATTTGTTTGACTTGTTGTCCTACTCTATACTCATGTTAGCAATATACCATATTTATTGTGTTAGAATAAAATGTGGGAAATAATTTATCAAACATCTCAATTAAATAATGTTGGAAGTGATGTATTTTCTTGAAGGTCATTGGAAATGAAACAGCTGGAAGAGTACTCTACGAATTGGGTGTAACTTCTTATGTTGCTTGGGGCTAAATTCAAAGGAGAAGTAAAGTGTACCCTCTCATAGTAGGTTATAAGGAAGCTTTTAAAAGAGTACAAATATAAATTCATGAGCGGAGTGAGGTAACTGTCCACTTGAAGATAGATATGTAAAGTAAACAACAAATGATTCACAACATTCCATTAAGACTCGACCAATGTTCTTAAGACTAAATATATATTAAAACTTGTTGCAAATTTGAACCCAAGCACTGTGATTTTGATGATAACAAACATTACTATATCCATACTGCTATTTTCTAATAATTGTTATTATTGAATATCTATTTTGTTTCCCTGCTCACTAACATTACAACTCCACATTTCACTTGCAAGTTTAATTAGCTCAAGATTGGGTAGACTAAGATTGTATTTATTTGTAATTTCAACTTTATTGTACTTTTACCTTTCTTAAGTCAAGTAATGTATATGGTGGATACTAAGTTGAGTAACCTTACACATATACACTCAAGGGAGTGAGTTGGTGAGTTAGAAAATTTTTTATTTTTTGAACTAATTATAATGTATTATTTATATTGTGCAGGTTGATTAAATAATCAGAAAACCCTAATTAGGGCACCGTTTGTTAATTGAGATAGAATAAACTAATCATAATGAAAAATCCATATCATACAGGATGATCAATTGTAATCATAATATTCAACCGCCAATCACAATTTATATAATATTTTAATATTTAGATATGTGTCTAATCATACCGTATAATACATATCATAATAGATGATATATGACAATCATACCTAAATTGATCATGTGATTAGGCGTTTTATTATAGTTAAATTATTCAATCAGATCATACAGGATGACAAGAGATGATCATATTATATGACCTGATTCTTGTATAGGATGATAATTAAACACCGCCCCTCATACTGGATGATTAACTCCATATTTGTACTGACATATAGTATGATCGGAGACTATCGTATTGTATGACCCAATTCCTACATGGGATGATAACTAAAAGCCACCCCTCATACTGGATGATTAGCTATGTGTTTATACTAATCATACAAGATGATGTGCCCAATCATAAAGGATGATTAATATAAACACTTGAACTGATCGTAAAGTAGGTTGAATTTAATACTAGCGGAAAGTATTATTTTGAACTAATCATACATTATGATCTTAAATCATACAGGATGATCAAAAGTGCCAGATTGAAATTTAAGGCTTTCTTTGAGTCCCTTTATTTAAAGTCTTCAATTATCTTGTTTCATAAGACTCTTGGTTGCTAAGTATTTTGTGAGGGAGAAAAGAAGTGCATAGGAGAGCTTTGGGAGAGATAAGAGAGGGGGAGATTTTTGTAAGTGAGTTTTTTGAGGGATTTACAAGTTTACTTCAAGCAAGGTTCTTCCTCGTCTTCTTCAAGCTTCTGTTTTGATCCTTGGGAGGCTCTAGGAAGACATTCTACAGTAACAATCCTACATTCTCTACCTTCTCCAGGAGAGAGAAAAGGGTTGTTAGTTCTATGTCATCACCAGGAGGGTGGATAAGGATTGCAGGTTCTCTACCTTCAATTGGAGGATAAAAAGAATTTCAGGTTCTCTGCCTTTGTCGGGTTGGGGAAAAAATTTTGTAAGGGATTCTCCACCTTGATATGAGGACAAAAGGAGAGACACAACTTTTTGTGCAATACCTGGAAAAGAGGTTTCCATGGAGTAGACGTAGATCAAGTTGGAGCGAACCACTATAAATTGTGTGTTCTATTTTTATTATTCCACACTTTACTTTTTTGTAGTTTAGTCTGTGGTTATCTAGCTTTGAATTTTTGTTATCATAATTTTAAAATGCTTTCGCATTAAGGGGATTAAGTTGTTTTCTTTTTGTTTAAAATTTTTAAATAACCAGTTTACCCCCACCCCTCTTGGTTAAACTCATGTTGGTTCATTTAGGTTTTACAAGCCACACCAACTTTTATGTGGTATCAGAGTGGGATTACAAAACTTTTGAAAAATGATCCATGGCTACTTTTGGTAATCGCAATACTATGTAAGGGTATTCAATCAATCATATGATACAAATATTGATACCATGAATTCATTGATACACAAAATACTAACTAATACAAGTGATACACTGATAAGACTGATAACATGCGATTCACCGAACAAGTGATATAGATTAACTGTATTGCATGTGATACACCGAGCACGTGATATAGAATGCTTTTTCTATATTGCTGTGATTTCAACTATTTTTATCGATATATTGATTTGATTGTTTTATGTGATTCCATACCGATTGATATTATTGATAGAAATTGATTTCTTTATTTAATGATCTGATTGATTCTATTGATACGATGCTGATTTGACGAATATTTTAGATACGATGATTTCTCTATTAAATTGACTGATGGTAAATATATGATGGATTCTTTTAAGAATTGATGTATGGACTGATTTATTGGGATTTATAGATTTTTTTACTATTTATCAAATTTCCTACTGATGATTTTGGATTCTATTGATTATGCGTTGATTACTATTTCTATACTTATTTTTGTATCTACATTGATTCAGTGATCATGTGTAAGCGATTGATATTGTTTCGACTAATTGATATGCATATTGCTTCCGTACCGTGATTTAATTTTAGTTGTAGGTATTTGAAGCTCATTATATGTCGTTAATTGATTTCAGGTGCAAAGCCTCCCGCATGAAGCTTCCTTCAGACACTAGTATAGTTTTCGTCGTTTTTAGTTCATGTATTATTTTGTAGCCCAAGCGACTATTGAATATGTTTTTTTGGACGCCACTTTTGGATTGTAAATATGAAATGTTGTAATGTGAATTATAATTTTATATTGTGTTCATTTGTTTTAGTGCATTTATCATTTCTGGATATCTGTACTGATCTGAGCGAAAAGAAAGAATGTCGATAAATCCTTTCACTATAGATGTCTGGGACGCCACAATTGGTATCAGAGTAAGTGTAGTGAAAGGATTTGCTTATATCCAGAGTTATAGTGATGATTGCATTAGAATAGCCGAGTTCTTGGCATAAGCTTGAGCTTGTAGATGTTTACAACCGGATCAACCTCTTTCCAAAATTGCTTCTCATAAATGATAGAAGCAATAGATCTCCCAATAGGATATCTAATCAGCTCCATGTAATCACCATCACCATCCTCCAGAATATGAATACCACTCACAATCCCTGCCAAGACATTCCCAAACGACTCCATTATTTTAGTTCTATCCCAACTACCATCAGGCGTAAGAAGTTGAGAAACTTTCATTCGTCCCAACCTCTCCATATCCCCAAACATGGGACACTTTTTAATTAATTTATCCCAAATCCACACATGCTCCAAGATATCTATGCTATCACCATTTATGAACTTCCACCTAATACAATTAAGTAAACTCTTCATCCCATCACATAAAATCTTCCAAGCTGAAGATTATTTCCTTATAGCATCATCTTCCCAAGGCCTCTCTTCATATTTTGCACCAAGATACTTTCTCAAGTACCCATTTTATTTAGTCAAAAAATCCCACACAATTCTAGATCTAAGTGGCCCAATCCACTTGGATGAAGCATGAATTCCCAAACTACCTTACTGCTTAGTTGTACAAACCACTTTCCATGCCGCATAGTGTAGGCCTTTCTTTCCCACTCCTTTATCCCAAAGGAAATCCATATCAATCCTCTTAGCTTCCGTCAAAATTGCCTTGGTAATACACAAATGCATTATAGTATACAAAAGGGATGGAGTGAGAGTTGCATTATCAACATCAACCACCCAACCATAGCCAATTGCCTACTGCCCTAAGACGTCATAAGAGACTTCATTTTCTAGATAAGAGGGCTATAGTCCAAACTACTTTCCCTTTCTAAGGACAACTTGATAACAAGATAATCAAATTCAACCACCTTCTTGAACCCAATCATAGATGCAAATCTATTCTTCTTCCATTATAGAGTACCCTTATAGAATAAAACTACAGACTTTCCTTGATTAACCTTTTTCCCAAACCATGAACAATAGCTCTCTAGAGTGTTAGTAGTAAATATGATCTTAGCTATACAGATCCTTACAAAAGCAATAATATCATCAACGTATAAATTTTTTTTATCTGGTTGTCTTCTACGAGCCGAAGCCACTGAATGGAAGATTTGTGTATTACCACCACCTTCCTCTATCCATCTAACCTTAACTCTTTGTCTCCACCAGCTCATCAACTTGGCCAAGATGCTATAAAGTTTGAAAATTTTGTTCTTCAGCTCTTTGATCTACATAGCAGACAGCCCCTATCTCTACCAAATCTGAACTGGGGCAAATCAATAGGAGGTCTAAGACTTTCCAACTCTTTTGCTAGTGGCACTCCATACCCCCTATCGTTCTTATTCTTAACAGAAGAGATCCCCCTCCTCTCCATTTTCTTATCCTGAACCACATACTTATGTAAAACTTCTATAGTTCCATCCTTGATCAAATCCCTGGCCATCCATACTTTGTTCACCCTGCATCTCCATTTCTTACTCTTCTCAACTCCAACCATACATGTAGTACTATCAAGGATAGACAAGACTTTATTCCTAGATTTATGAGCTTTAGCACCACTAGCCAAGAATTTATTCCTCTTATATTTTATCCCAATGTTCTTCATCAAAATATTATAAGTTCGGTCGAGTCCCTTCTCCTCCTTGTTCATACCATTAGTCGAAATGTTCATATCATTGACCCCATTGGATGCAACATCTCCAGCCTCATCATCCTTAAGTGTCTCAAGAACCTTAGTATTCACTTCTATGTTCTTCTTAGAGACCTCCCTCCATATCGAAGACCTGGTGGTTTCTGCATTGCTTGTCCCAATTTGAAACTCCTTCTATTTCTTCTAGTGATCATAGTCCAATTACTAATGTCTTCATCTATGTCATTATCATTTTTTAAAACAAGGGAAGAGTTCTGTTCTTTATCACTTGGACTAAAAACCCCATCCATACTCTGCCCCTCAGTATCCTTTACCTTCTTCCCTTCATTGACTCTTTTACTGGCCCCATTTTTCCTAAAGCTTTGCCTGACTCCCTACATACCTCTCCTTTATGTCCGACCATCCCATATTTAAAATAGATGAGAGGGATCCATTCATATTGAATGTTTTGAAAGAACCTTCCACCAAAGCCTTGAGCCTAGATTCCATTGTGATTCCTCTTACCAAGATCAATCCTGACACAGACTCTAGCATACAAGCACCTTCCTAATGAACTTGTATAAGCATTCATCAGAAGTGGTTCACCAACCAGAATAGCCATACTAGCCAAGTTCTCCCCATCCAAGTATTCCAAAGGCAGGTTCGGGAATCTAATCCACAATGGTGAAGTAAACCCATTCAACAAATTGGATAATTATCTCGGAACCCACTTATTAACCCTGATAATTTGCCCAGCTACAAACCAGGGGCCCCCAATAAGGACATTATTCCTGGCTTCCACGGCCTCAAACCAACAAATCTAACAATTTTTTCCCATTGGAGTTACCTGAATCAATACCAGATGCCCCCACTTCCTCTGTATTTCATTTTAAACTACCTAAAAAGGTAGTCTTCTCCCTAGCAATCTTACAACCAAGGCCTTCTCTAATTTATCAATATTTTTACTTGCCTTCTCTAGGTTTAGTGAAACCAATCCATCCTCTCTGTTAAACCCCTTCACATCCTCATTCAAGATCAGAGGGATATGCTTTAGCTTTACCCAAGCCCTATTCTAATCTACCTCAATAATCAAACACCTTCCTCTAGTCCTCGATCCACCCTCAAAGAAGATGCCATCTCGACAACACCCAACCCAACCGACCAAAATAATAGTTGGCTTTAACTTCCATAACTGAAGTTGCCTCGCCTACCGGAGCCAACATCCGCTCAACCCCCCGATCATAAATGTCTGAACCAAAACCACGAACTAAGAATTGGCACCTGCCTGAAGAAACATCTCCTCGACCACCCGCAACACCAACAATACCATTACCAAACCCTCTTCCTTCATCCAACAACCTCCCTTCTCCACTCCATCTATGGTGGAGAGAGGGTGACTGTCGGCCATCCCCCACTATACACAAAGCTCCTCACATAAGAAATGAGGCTGATTATGAAAATTCTCCCTCTCTCGACTAAACCACTCGCATCAATTATGTTGCTCTTATGCGAACTCATGTAAAACCAGATATTTAATACATGGATTAAATACTTGGTTGATGAATTTACATATCATCAATTTGACACTAATATAATTAAGTTAGGAGTAAACAAACTTCTAAATAACATACTAAAAGTCAAACTATAAATGATAAAAAAGGTTAAAAAAATCCTGAATACATAAGCAAGCTACTAATGATAGCCCAAACGCCCTTCTTGAAAATGGAACAAATAAATAGTTGAGGAAATTACAAGAATGCTTAAATAAATTTAAACCAAAGACTTCCAAAAATAACAAAACTAAAATGATCTTTTCTAGTAACATAAATTTTTAAAAAATGTACATTAATTCCACTAAGTTGGAAATCTTCACGTGTAACATCACACTAGGAGATCAATTTACATGGTTCTACTAGGTTTTTCACCCCTTCCATCACATCTCATCTCTACTAATATTCCTCCACCCTTTGGCTTGTGTGAGCATACAATCTCCTCAAATACACACACACACACACACACTCTCTCTCTCTCTCTCTCTCTCTCTCTCTCTCTCTCTCTCTCACTCTCTCTCTCTAACATAAAGAAAAGTTTTCTTTAATCTTTGAAATGTGTTTTTTTTTCTTCAATTCCTTTTTGGTTTATTAGGGCTAGGTTATTCTTGCTTATGCTTTTTGGTTTTCATTTTGTCTATGGTCCTCCTTTCGATGAGGGCTTCCTCTAATCCTAGGATAGGGATTTATACTAAGCTCTTTGATTTGGATTTCCTTAAAGGAAAGAATAAATCCATATCCTTCAAAGATGTGCTTTCTAGTACCTCCTCCTTTCCTCCCTTTCTACATTTGAAAGCTACAAATCATTATGGCCTGAAAATGTTATAGATCTTAGGGGAAGAGGTTAAGGCCTTGGACTCCCCTCTTTAATTCAAATTGATCACCAAATTTAATCTTCATAGACATAAGCTTGATTTAATTAGGAGATTTTTCCTTAATCACAAGTTCTTTGGAGAGTTTTGGGTTACTCTACTTGACCACATGATGTCTTCATTAAATTACTAAGTTATTTTGATTACAATAACTTTTTTTTATGCCAACCCTACTACATATGTAATTATTTTATGAAGATTATTAAGTGGTCCCCTATGATTTCTATCTCTATTAAAATACTGATTATTTTGAGCTAGATTTGTTTTTCTAAACTTAGGCTGCAATAATTTTCTCCTAGGATCTTATATGACTAGGGCTCTCTTATTGGCCATCCGTTGCAAATTGATAATTCAATTACAATTAGTTTAAGGCCTTCAGTAGCCAAAGTACTTGTGGAACTTGATAAAATGAAATAATACTGAAATAGTGTTTGACTTGTCCTGAAAAGTTTGTCTATATTTAGAAAGTAATCTTTGATGACTTCCCTACTTTTTATTACCAGTGTAAAATCTTAGGTCATTGCAAAAGAGAATATTATATGCTTCAACCTCACCTCTAAGAGATGAATAATTAAAAATGAAATGAATATGTCATCATCTAATCCTTCTAATATTTAGGGTGTTGTGTTAATTCTTGATCCAACCACCTAGATAAATAATGAACCTATTACTAAGGTTTTTGTCCCCTCGAAGCCCAATAATACTTTTTTTTTTTCTATTTTTAATCTTCTTGAACCTTTCATGGTTGATTTTGTGAACCCTTATGCTGATAATAATATTAATAACATCATTATTGAGAATAATGTGGAGGGTCCTCTTGGTGTTCCTTCAGGATCTATTTATGTCCTAATTTGTTCCCAACTATCACCATTTCCAAATCCTCTCTTTCTACTAGAGACCTTGTTAACAATATGGATGATTTTTCCTAGAGTGATCAAGATTATGTTTGGGATCCTAATTATCATTCTAATGATTTCATCATGTATGATCAATGTGTATCTAATTATGAATAAGAAGAGATAGATTGAATTAATGAGGAAAATTTTCACAATGATAACTAGGAATTATATAATCTCAAGAAAATTAATGTTTATAAAGATGAATTACATTTGGTTACTTCTATGGAAAAAAAGCATGAAAAAAAATGAAAATGAAGCTTAACATTCCTATTGAGTCTAGGATAACTAGAAGAAATGCTTTAACTGGAAAAATTCCTCATGGTTAGTACAATAATTTGGAATGTGAGGGTTGTGGATAAACTAGACACTTGTTTTCATATTCCTAAGTTATGCATAATTCATTAAATTTGTTGTTTAGCTCTCCTTGAGCCTATGGTTGACTCTGCCTAATTTACTATTTATCAAAAACTCTTTGGTTTTGATTCCTCTTTTGCTGACTCTAATGGAAAATTTTGATTTTTATGGAAGAATAATATAAATTTAACCATCATTGGTAATTGTGATCAAGTTTATTATTGTAACTTTTCCTTTTTGGATGTTTTTATTATGGTTTATATTATATATTTTAGGTGTTCCAAAGTGGGTAGGATCCCTTTATTGTAGAAAATGGTAGGAAATTATAGTTGCTATAAATGTCCCAGATTTTTTGAGGCGATTTTAACATTATCACCTTTATGGTAGAATCTGGTATGATTCTAAGGCTTCTATGAAATAAGGAGTTGCTCCTAATTTATATACTATAGATGATTTTAATAATACTATTTTAGATTGATGTTTAATTGACATTGGCTTCTCCAGATCCAATTTATCTACTATGTTAAATAGGACCATAGATGGTGGAACACAAATATAATTTGTAATATATTTGATAATATTGTTAAAGTAGACCAAGAGATCATTCAACTTAAAAATATATTTTCTAATAACAATTTTGATGTCTTATGGAAGAAACTACGTAATGCTAAAGCTAATCTTCCTACTAAATAATATACGAGAGAAGAATTTTGTAGGCAAAAGGTCGTATTCTAGAATCTCTTAGAAGTAGATAAAAATACTAAGTATTTTCTTGACATTTCCGATTAAAAAAAATGTACCTTTCATGATTAATATTTTTCTATTTTGTTTTCATGATAATTACATTAATCTTTTGAAAGTCATTGTTGAGAATAGTAAGTTTTCTATCATTATTAATGAAAATCTTAGAGGTCTTTTCAAAGGTACTCAAGGTGTTAGATAGGGATATCCTCTTTCTCCTACTCTCCTATTACTTTGCTTTATATAAAAGTTTTTCTTACAAAATATCTAGTGGTCTTAACTTATCCAATCAGTGCTTTGTTGACGACATCATTCTTTTATGTAAGAGGTTTATTAAATGCATTAAAAGAATAAATAAACTGCTTAAGACTATTGAAATTAAAGCTGTCTCAAGTTTGGTAAAAAAAAATTACTTTTAATAGAGGTAAATTCATATCATTGGTACATTGTAACAATATTAATTTGGTTACATATTTTAAAAAAGTAAGCACTTTTTATTTTCTACCTTGGCACTCTGCTTCTTAAAGATAAAAAAAATAAAAAATTATTTTTTGATAATATGTTTTCTTACATTTCTAAAATGTTCACTACTTGAGGATTTAAACTCCCCTCCATGGGGCTAGGGTTTTATTAATCAAGAGTGTCCTTTGTTCCATTCCTACCAATATCATTCAAACTCTTAACTCTACTCATGAGGTGTGAGATAGAAATGATAAACTTCTTAATAAGTTCTTTTAGGGTTTCACTTCTAATTCCAAAAAGATTCATTGGTCTAATTAGAAGGCTTGCATTTTCCCTTTTAATGACTATGATTTAGAATGTAAACCCATTTTTGTTTAGTAAAACTATTTTCTTATAAACCTTGTTGGAGGTTTAGAACCATTGATTCTCTTTGTGCTAGTTTTTTGAAACTTAAATAATACAAACATAATCACCCTCTTATCTACTCCATCAAGAAGGTTCAATCCATGTTTTGGAGAATATTATCTAATATCAAATGTCATGGTGAATCAACTTTTCAATTCAGAATTAAGAATGGATCTTTCCATTTATGGAGTGATTATTGGAGTAGTGTGGGTCTCTTGACTCTCTCCTTGACACTCATTTTACCACTTCATTGAAGGTTTCTAGTTTCATTAATGATAAAAAATGATGTAATAATATTCCAATTAATTCTAATTCTAATTTTCTACATTCGTTTAAATTTTCTTAGAATGGTGATTTTAGATTTAAAAATGAGTAGCATTATTTTAGTGTTAAGAGGGACTACTGTCCTCATTTGGTAGAAGAATTCCTTTCATAAAATTTTGGGTAGAAGAATTCCTTTCATAAAATTTTGGTGAGAAATAATTGTTTTGAAAATGTCTTTTACTACCAAAGAAGTAAAAAGTAAAAAGCTTTAAAATTTGTAGAATAATAGATGTTAGAAATACATAGTTTTACAAAATTTATGCATTAAATCACCAATTAAAATTACTTTTCACTTTAAGAAATAGAAATGACACTAATTAAGCCATCCCGAGGTAACATTCCTGTTGGCTCCAGGTTGATAGAGAAAAGCATATGCTTAGCCACAAAATGTCAATGTTATAATCATATTGAAACTTTGAGGTGTGTCTTTTTGACTGGTCCTATTATTTCTATGGTTTATTTAAATCTAGAAAAAGGTCTTGAACTAAGTATTTTCTTAAAAAAATTGCATCTTCTAGTCTTTCTTAGCTACATGGTTTTTCTAAAGACGTAAAACCAAATTCTTACTATTATCCACTTAGTGCTAGTTGTTATATAATGAAAGGAATAATCGTAAGCATGCTGGTGTTAATATGAGATCTTATAGGGTTATGTTATCTCTTAAAAGAAAAATTTTACATTTTTTTAAAGTTAAGATGTTGACCTAAAAGTTTTTCAGAGGAAAGGGTGTTTGGACCTCTTTTTTTAAAATTAATTGCTTTAGCAATGGTGAGGTCTCTACTCAAGGATTATGAGGTTGAACACATCCATTAATGATGAAGTCAAACTTAACATTGATGGTTCTATCTTCTATACTGGATATGGTTATGGTGGCATTAGGTGCTTTTTTGACATATTTTCCTCTAACATTCCTAAATAGAATGTTATAAGTGCTGAGTTGACTACTCTTTTACCAAGGTATTTTATTATGTTATAATAATAATTTTTAGAATATTTTTATTGAATTTGATTCTAAATTAAAATTTTTTTTTGTTAAGGCCAAAATTTTCAATAATTCTAACATTTTCTACTTTTTTTAATAAAATAATGAACCTTCTTAGTAGATTTAATTACATAATGTCCCATATCATAAAGGAAGATAATGCTTGTGTTGACTGGTTGGCATAGGATGGCACAAATTTAAATAACTATGTCATATATAAAAAAGGATCTCTACATGGAGCTCACAATGGTAAAATAAAACTTGATACTTTGGGTGTACCGTACATTATAAGACAATTTTTAGACTATATCCTTTTATTTCTAGATTATGCCTTTCATCTTTCATCATGCTCTTCTATCAATATGTTTCCTTCTTGGCTATTTTTTTTTTTGTTCTCTAACATTTATTTTTTGGGTTAGAATGAGTACATATGTTTCTATGCTCTTCCATTTTAATAATTTTCTTACTTTCCATATTATAATATCTTTTATGGTTGTAGATTTTCTCTTTAATATGTCTAGGTGAAGTTTGATGGATCTCTTTTTCTTGCAAATGTCTTTGTATTCATTTTAAAGGATATTTTTTTTACTATTTATGATGTCATCTGTTTGCCTATTTGAATATTTTTTTGTGGCATTGATTGTTATAGGTGTGTTATGATTGTATGTTTCTTTGTAATGTTTGGAAAATTTCTATTATTGCTATCCATCCTACTATCCTCATTTTTATGGTTTTTTTGATATGGTTGTAATAGATTACGGTTATGTGGTATCTTGGTGTTTTATTATGGTGAATTTCTTTGGTGGTGGTTGGCAGTATATTTTTTAGTGGTTAAAATTTTAGGAGAGTGTAGAAGGGTTACATTTCTTAGAGTCGTGTGTCTATCCTTGTTGGCATGTCTTGCAACCTTCTTGGATGTACTTTTATAGTGGATGTGATTTTGAGATGGCTCCTTATTCTTAAATAATTTTTATTATTGATGGTTGTTTTTTTAATGGGATTGGTTTGTTAACAATAGTGATTTCCCAAATATTGTTTTTTTTTATACTTCATATATGTGAGAAAAAATTATTCCTTTTATGTCATTATATTTTCTTTTGGGAAATAGCTTTTTAGTTTATGTTTTCATCATCTATTTCATCTTTATTTATGTCAATTGGTCCTTGTTGTGGATTTTTTGTTGGTATTCAGCTGCTCTATTGTGCTTTATGTATGAGTTGCCTTTAGGTTTTTTTCTGCAATCCCCTATTTGAATTTTTATTATTTTCCTATCGTTGGCTAGTGTTATTTTTTTTTGCATGCCACTAATTTATGTTGATTATTACTCCTTTGTTTTCATTTTGTGGGGCATCCTACTTTATTTAGACCTTATGTTTCTTCTAGCTCAATTTCCTTTCATGTTCCACCATCAGTTTCCTATAGCTAGTTTGTCTAGTGGTATTTCATTTTCTACAGTTGTTACTATTGTAATTATGCAGAATGGTAGAGGATATGAAATTAATTTTACCGTATATGGAGCTATAAATGGATTATTCATTATGTATCTTTTATGGTGCTTTAGTTATCTTTGTTGTCTCACCATTTTTTTGCATGTTCCTCTTAGTGGTTCCTATTTTTTCTTATTGTCTATCCAAACATGGGTTAATATTATGTTTTGGCTTCTTACCTACATAATTATTTTCTTCTTGTGTATTTAGTTTGGGAACCTATGCTTTATAGGTTTTATTTTCTCCATTGATTGAAGCTCTAGGAGCATTAGAGAGCTATACTTTCATTTGAGGATCTTTTAACCTTTTTTTTAATGATATAAAATCCAAGCCCATAAATAGGATTTTCCAAAAATTTAATTAAAGGAGATAAAAAAGTTGGAAGTCTTCCTAGATGACCTTCTTGTATCTGAAAGATAAATTTCAAGCACTATAAGTCAGCACATATAATATGGCTTCTCTTGAGAGTTTGCAGTAATGTTAATTTGTAAAAGGAAAAAAAAATATGATTTTGGGCTATATTTGGTGACATATGATATTCTTAGTTATGTAATGCAATTTTGAGGGCTACGCTTTCCAAATCCTATTAGATTTGTAGTGTATGAAAAAATTCTAAATCTATGCATTCAACGATGTGCTTAAAGTAAACGAATCCATTTGAGGTTCTCTTTAATCATTACATAAAAAATATTTACTGAATTTATGCACCAAAATTTGGCTCATAAATGGTCATACTATCATTAGCTTTAGGTGTTTTATGATAATTTTATAAATCTTCACATTATTACTTGAAGTGAGCTTATGTTGTAGATTAAAGGTCATTCATGGGGGTGCTATATAGGGTGCCTTCTATTAAGAATGTATTCATAATAGTTTTATGGGTCCTAATGTTATGTTTAAAGATTTAAGTATTTTACCTTCCGTAGTAAATGCCAGTCAAATTATACAAGTATGGTCTTGCTAATAACATCTTTAGTCTTCATAACTATAAATGTTTATGGGAATTACTGGTGATTATAAAAGGAGAGCGTGATTATCAACTAACATGAAAGGGTTAATGATGAGGTGCACCTTCAACGTTAGATCCTGATCGGGTATGGGTTGAGATAACATTCATTGCACTTCCCTTGTGTAAAATTAACTTCCTCTAGTCTTATGTCTCATTTTTTTTAATAAGGCACCTCATTATATTGTTTTGAGGGTCATTAGTGAATTTCAACTCTTTAGTAGATTGTATGATAGTATGATAAACTTCTTCAAAGTTATTATATATTAAGTCTTCAAATTTTTTTCTAAGAATAGAATTTGGGATTTACATTTGTTAATATATGACTATTTTTGTGACTTTTAAAATAAATTACTTCCCTTATATTTTCATAACCCCATTTAATAAGAGATTTGGCAAAATTTTTAAAATGAGTTAGGCTAGTGGGACGAGTGCGTTAAGTTGCAGAATTATGGGATGACATGAAAGGAGCATGATTCTTGGATTTAGAAATAAATATAGGTTTATTTCATTTTTTAACCAATAAGGCAAGTTAAAAAGTTTCTTTTAAGTTATGAGGTTCAAGAAATTTAACCTCATTCCTAATATAAATCCTTAGTCCAACAATAAATTTATCAACCAGTTGGTAATTATTATTTGCTTAATCATTTCTAATACTTTGGTCCATGAAAGTATTTAAATATTCAATTTTTGGAAGCTACCAAGCCTAAAATTTAAAAATTAATCATGTGTTTTTTATCATGGTTCCTAGCATAATATTTTACTCCTAATATTTCCTCATTTATACCGAAATATAGATTGGCTCATCCAATAAGTTTTAGAATCCCCTTCCAACTTCATCTTAGTAGAAATAAATCTCTGATAGTTATCCTTTTAATACATGTTAAAGAATTCATCCATTTACAAATTGGTTAAGCTGGTGTACACATTCATTAGATGGGGATTCAACTTTCACATTTTGTTGTTGGTCACTAGAATCTTTAGTATTTCTAAACTGGTTCTCTCCACTTCCTCCATTCATTGGTGCTCTTTTAAGGGTTTAGTTTTTCTTGGGGTTTGGATATTAATTTTCTTATTTTACTCTAATGGGTGTAATTGGATATTAATTTTTTTCTTTTACTCTAATGGATGAGAGCTTGCATGTGTTCTCTAAATTGCTACATTATTTTATATATTTTCACACGAGAATTCTTAATTCTATAAATGTTTTTAATGAAATTTATGTTCTAAGGCATCTATTATTGTGATCAAATTTTAAATGTGGTTTTGAAGGTGATAGTCATTCCATGTAGATTAAATTCTTTTTAAGAATAGATAAAGAGAGATGAGAAAGAAAGGATATTTAGATATAAAAGAGAAAAAAATTAATATAAGGGCTCAATTAAACAAAAGTTTCATGCAAAAGAACTTTAAAATTAGGAGGGCATGCAAGACCATTTATGTCTCAAGCTCTTCTTAAAAATTTAGGTCCTTTCGACATTCTTTTTATCAAAAAAAAGAACAAGTTATAATAAATATATCCTTATGTGTATAATTTAAAATGAAACAAAAATTCTAAAGACTATTAAGCTTCTAGTTGATAAGAAAGCAAATTATCACAAGTTTATTAAAAAAATGTTCTATAGTTAACCTAAAACTTTAAAAATGAAAGTAAAATAATTTAATTAAAATGTGGTTTTTTACTAATGGTGTTCTTTTGAAGCACTTCCTTACCAAGTTGTTCTCTCAAGAAAAAAAAAAAAGGTTTTTTAAGGTCAGGTTCATGAGGGAGAAGAGGCAAAGCTATGTAGTTAAGCTTAATAATTAAAATGTTATGTTATGGTCATGGGATTCCAAGCACTGTACTTCACTTTTAGTGTTTATAATATGAATCTAATCTATCATAAACAAGAAAATAATTCAACTCAATTTTTTTTAATTATCTCACAAGTTTAATGATTAATCAACAACAAGAAAGCCCTTCTGATGGACAAAAATTCTTAAAAAAATTGCTCCTATAGTTATATGATATACTATGGAATTAGTTTTAAAAATTGAGAGAATTTGTTTTTGTAGTCATTTAATTTTCAAATTCTTTTATTTTTAACTAACATGAAGATCGGTCATTTTCTTCCTCTCCAAGTTTCCAACAACCAGCAAGGCTGTTGTTTCAATCTAGGATCCACAGCCTGTGATTTTGATGATAATAAACATTACTGATTGAATTGTTGCTTTTCTCATTAAGTTTTTTAGATATTTATTTTGTATGTGAGAACTAACATTACAGGTAAGACATACACTGCTTAAGGCTACTGAAAGCTTAAGAATGGGTAGAATGGGAATGTCAAGTATCAAAGCCTGTAATTTTATTTTTCTTTATTTTTTATTTCTTGTGTCAAGCTATATAAGAGTGATGCAATTAGGTGATTATGCACAGACAAATAGGGGGAGTGATATGAATTTTAACAGTTAAAATTTTTGTACTAATCGTACTGTATAACTTGCAATCATATTGTACGATCAGTATAGAAAGAATGAGCTTATTGACTAATTGAGAAATTACATTCTAAAAGCCCTAACTGCCAAATTAATTTAAACAATATTCTAAAATTTGATTTTTGAACTAATCATATTATACAATGGTAATTATACTGTACACATATTTAAAATCTTATTAAATTAACTCCTGTGATTAATCAATTAAATCATGATTTAATTAATAATAGCTGATCATATTGTACAATATTTATTATTCCAAATGATTAGCCGAGACAAAATTCAGTCATCCCAAAAGATTGTACCAAATGAACCATAATTTTTGAACTAATCATACTGTACGATATTAATATCATACTAGATGACCTACTTTAAATCAACTAATGTGATGTATGATGAGAGCAATATGGGATGATTAGAAGATATGATTTTCCATCATCCAAGGAATCATCCTGTATAAATAGTGAAAATTAAAATATTCGTACAAGATGATACCTAGATCGTACTGTAAGATGTGTTCAAATTAATTGAATAAATCATTTGAATGACTATTCACATCATACTGGACATAACTAGTTTTGAAATGATCGTATTGTACAAACTAGAATTATAATGTACGAACAATCACGACTAACTTAATTTTTTAGGATTTCTTGAAGCCCCTTACTTAAGCATTCTTTAAAATATTCTCTTAGTAATTGTGAGAGGATTGTATAATTGCTAAAGGAACTCTCAAAGAGAAGCTTTGAGAAATTTAAGGTTTGAGAGGAAGGGGAAGGTGAGGTTGAGCATGAGGGAGAAGGAGTATAAGGGGATCACACGGTTGCTCAGGTCTAGCTACACCCTTGCTCCTCTTGTGGCCTTGGTGAGTCTATGGAAGCTCTCTAAGGAAAGAGGCCTCTATGTCAAGTCCTCGCGTTACTCTACCTTTTCTAAGAGGGAAAAAAAAATGAGATGAGGTTCTCTGCCTTCTACAAGAGGTAGAAAATGAGTCAAGGCCCTTTGCCATCATCAGGAGGGTGACATAGCATCTAAAACTCCACTACATTGGGTTTGGAGAAAGTGAGTCTCTAAGGGAATCTTAAACTTATTATGGGAGCACAAGGATAGTCACATTCTTTTAGTGTAATTCTTAGAGTGGGGACTCTGGGGAGTGGACATACGTCATGGTTAAGTGAACCACTATAAAAATCTATGGTGTATTTTTTCTATTTTGCACTTTTTTATTTCCTGTCTTTTATTTCTATTTTAACTTCTTGGGTAAATTGGTAATTATTGCATACTTTTGATAAACTCATTCGCTTCTACAATCAATTAGATTTTGATATTTCTAATCTCTAAAAAAGTATTTTTTTTAAAAATATTATCATCAATATTTTTAGTTATGGAAATTTTTTAAAATTACTAATTCAACCCCCTCTTGGTGAGCCTCAGGCTAGTTCTTTAAGGTTTAATGACCTTGATAAACTTTCAAGTGGTATTAGAGTGAGTTTCAAAAAATAAGAGTTTAGAAAAGTTTTTAAGAATGATTAATTGCTCATTTTAGTAATCGTAACATTGTGGAGGGTTATTTGATAACCCATCCTCCACTATTTGAAAACATTCCTCTTGATTTCTGGAAAATATGCATGTCTACTTTTTTAGAATCCTTTGACTATAAAATTTGGCCTATGATTCAAACTGGTTATTCACTTCCATCGCATGTAGTTAAAGATGTCAAAATAGATATTCCTTTTGCTGATTGGAGTAATAAGAATAGGGAACTTACATAGTTAAATGCTAAATGTTTGAATTAGTTTTTTTATTATTTAAAATCTGAAGATTATATGTGAGTTTTTATATAAACTATGGGAAATGAGATTTGGGATAGATTATGTATCACTTATGAGGGAACAAGTGAAGTTGAATATTCTAGGTTAAATATTCTACTGCATGTCTATGAACGTTTTTGAAGGAAACCAAGTGAGACTGTATCTAAAATTTACCTTAGGTTTACCCAGATAGTGACATCCTTACAAGCACTAGTTAGATAACTATCAAACTCTGAAAAAGTTAATAAGATTCTACGCTATTTACAAAGTTCTTATAATGCTAAGATAACTGCAATTACTAAATCTAAAGACTTGAATATTCATTCTATTGATAATTTGGTTGGGTCTCTCATTGCCTACGAGCAAGGAGTGAGTAAAAAACAAGGTGATGTAGGAGAGAAGAAGAACAAAACTATATCACTAAAAGCAAATAACTTGGACAGTGATAGTTTTGCAGCAGTGGAGGATGACAAAATCACCTTAATGACTCGACAATTCAAGAGTTTCCAAAAAATAAAATAGTGACATCATCAGCGTAATTAGAGCAAAGGTTAAAGCTATAAATTCCTTAAAGGTACTTTTGACATAATTTGATTTGAGTGCAAGAAATCAAGTCACCTCCAAGTTGACTGCCCCAACTTGAAGAATCACCCTATCAAGGAGAAGGGTGAAGAGAGGCTGATGTTTAAGAGGGTAAGTAAAAGATGCAGAAAACTTTTTGGGCTAACTCTGCTTCAAAATCATCATAAGTAGAAGTAGAGGAGGAGATAACAAACATGTTTCTTATGGATAATGGTAATCTTGATCAATCAAATTAAGGTGAGGTATGTCAACTTTTCTATGATGAATTATTTATTATTTTTGAAAATATTCATGATTTATATGTGAAGATGAAAAAGATGCATAATAGTCTTAATAATAAATTCTTTAATTTACAAAAGGAGCATGGTAGTTTAATTGCTGAGCACTCTATAATAGATATAAACCATATGAATTTATTAGATGAATTTGATGCATTGAATAAGAAGCATAATGATTTATTTAATGCATAAGATTTCTTGAAAACATCACATCTTTAATTAGAAAACTTATTTAAGGAATTAGAAAAACTTGTATGTCAACTAGATAGTAGTGGGAATGCATTAAAACTAGAAGTGGAAAGCTATGAAAATGCTAATAAATTTTTAAGAGAAAAAGTCATTATCCTTGAGAACAATAAACCATCACCCATATTATCTCAATGATACTACCCGTCAATACAGTATATATCACCTAATCCTATGATAAGGCCCCATGACCCACATAGGTTAGCAAATCCATTTCCTTGTGATAGCGATTGTTCCTTTGGCATGTTAGGACACATAAACCACACTTGCATAATTAATCATAGGACACATCTAGTATTGAGACCTAAATTGCATTCATCATAGCATAACATGTATTCACCTCATTCATTTAAGCATAAAATGGAACCCAAACTCACTTGGGTTCCCAAATCTAACCTCTAAATAACTATTTAGGGGTGCTCTCATTAAAGGCCTAGTGAGAGCATGTGATACGTAGACAGTGGATGCTTGAGGCACATGACTGGTGATATGAAGTAGTTTATTACACTGGAGGCCAGGTCAGGAGGTAAGGTGACATTAGGAGACAACACCATTAGGAAAGTTGGGGGCTCAGATATAATAAGCAACACTTAAGACTTTATGATTGAGAATGTCTTATTAGTTGATGGTTTAAAGCATATTTTATTGAGTATGAGTCAACTATGTAACAAAGGATTTGATATAAAATTTATTTCTAACAAATGCATCTAGAATAAAAATTTATGTTAGAAGGAAAATGAATGAAGAATGTTTACATATTAGACTTGAAATGCTTTCAATATTTAAATTTATTATGCTTAAAAATTATAATTGATGAATCTTTGTTATGGCATAGGAGACTATATCATGCGAGCATAAGGACTCTTAGGAATATCACTAAGGAAAACCTAGTTAGAGGCATACCTAAGTTAAAATTTACTAAGACCACCTATGTGATGCCTACTAACTAGAAATATAATTTAGGTCTTTAATTTATTCAATAAAAGACATTAACACATATGGGCCATTAGAAATCCTTCACATGGACCTATTTGGACCTGTTAGTACATCCAGCCTAGGAGGGAAGATATATGGATTTATAATAGCGAATAATTATTCCAGATTTACTTATGTTAAATTACTAGCACATAAGAGTGAGTCATTTGATGAATTTAGAACTTTATCCCCTAAATTAAAAGGAAACTAGGATGTGAAATCTCAATAATTTATAGCGTTCATGGTGGAGAGTTTGAAAATGAAAAGTTTGAATCCTTATATCAAGAGATAAGAATAAAACATATATTCTCTACCTCTAGGACCCCGAGTAAAATGGAATAGTTGAAAGGAAAAATAGAACAATGGTGAAAGATGCTAGGGAAATGCTAGGTAAGTATTCACTTCCTTAGTATTTTTAGGCAGAAGCTTTGAATACTATTTGTTATATTTTAAATAGGGTGAATGTTAGATCCAACCTTAATAAGACACCCTTTGACCTCCTTATTGGTAGGACACCCAACCTCTCTCACTTGCATGTCTTTGGCCATAGATGCTTCATCTTAATCAATGAAAAATTACCCTCAGGAAAATTTGACCCCAAGTTTGAAGAAGGTGTCTTCTTAGGTTACTCATTTGTAGGTAAGGTCAATAGAATCTTTAATAAGTGGACCCTGGTAGTAGAAGAGTCTACCCATGTGGTATTTGATGAATCATATAGGACATGTGAATCTAAATGTGAAGAAGAAGACGTGGGGTCATTAAAGGGGTAGAAGCCATTTCTATAGGAGATAAAGTATAACCTTAAGAAAAATTTCCTAGAGAATGGATATATTCTTCTTATCATCATAAAGAACTTATTTTAGGAGACCCATATGTATGTGTTAGAACTAGGCATATACTTAACAAGGAAGTTAGTCATTCATCTTTTTTCTCTATGATAAAACCCCCAACATAGATCAAGCCCCAACTAATAAATTATGTATCTTCGCAAAGCAAGAAGAGCTAAACCAATTTTTAAGAAATGATGTACGAGAACTAGTCAAGAGATTTAAGGACTAGAGTGTGGTTGGAAGAAAGTGAGTTTTCAAAAAAAAAAAAAAGATGATTGACTCTAGAATAGTTGTGAGGAATAAGACCAGACTAGTTGTTAAGGGGTATAAAGGATCAAAGGAATAGATTTTGAGAAAACCTTCACCACTGTGACTAGATTAGAAGCCATTAGGGTGTTGTTAGCCTTTGCTTGCTTTAAGGGTTTTAAACTATATCAAATGGATGTTAAGAGTGTCTTACTAAATTGGGTAATTCAAGAGGATTTTTTTTAGCAACCCCCAGGTTTTGAAAATTTAAAATTCCAAAACTATGTATTGAAACTAAAGAGAGTCTTATATGAGTTGAAGCAAGCACCTAGAGCCTGATATGAAAGGCTAAACACATTCCTTCTAGATAAAATCTTTGGTAAGGGCAGTATAGAAATTACCCTCTTTCTTAAGAAAGAAGGAGAAGACTTACTCATTATCCAAATTTATGTTGATGACATCTTATTTTAGATCCTAAAATAAAAACCTATGAAATGCATATTCAAAAATAACGAGTAAGGAATTTGAGATGAGTATGATAGGAGAGCTAAGCTACTTTCTTGAATTTGGCATAAATCAGATGGATGATCAAACCTTCCTTGACCAACATAAGTACATCAAGGACATCCTTAAAAATATGAAATTGATAATTTTAAGGCCATGAACACTCCCATGAGCTATATTGTTTAATTAGATGAGGACCCAAATAGAAAATAAATAGATCAGAAATAATATAGGAGAATAATTGGATCACTTATTTACTTAACTGCTAGAAAATCAAATATTATGTTTAGTGTTTTCCTTTATGCAAGATTTCTAGCTGATTTAAAAGGATCCGATATGATTGCCATTAAGAGAATCATTAGATACATATTAGGTACTCCAAAATGTAGTAATATGGTATTCTAGACATAGCACCTCTTTTCAAATAATAGGATATTCATATTCTAATTTTATAAGATGTAGGATAGATAGAAAAAACACTTTTAGAACCTTCAAATTCATATGATAATCTTTAGTTTCATAGTCAAGCAAAAAAAAAAATTTATTAGCCCTTTCCACTATTGAGGTAGAATGTATAGCAGCAAAGAATTATGTTGCTCAAGTTTTAAGATTAAAGCAACAACTCTTAGATCTTGGACTTTCAATAGAAACCATTTGAATTATGTTTGACAACACCGGTGCTATTTGCATATCTAAAAAAATAATTCAACATTCACGCACAAAAAATATAGACATTAGGCACCACTTTATAAAAGTTAATGTAGCTAATGGAGATATAGAATTGCATCATATAGCTATTTGAGATCAATTAGCAGTCATCTTCACAAAACCCTTAGCCTATGTCACCTTTAGCACCTTAATGATAAAACTATGTGTTATAAACATTCATTCTTAATTCAAGATAAATAAAAAAAATTATTTAAAATTTTTCATACACAAGGGTTAACCTGTATGTGTTTATTCTTGTGCATATTTATATATTATTATTTGTTATTTATGTTAAAAAATAATAAATAAATAAATAAATACAAATTTCTTTAAAGATGTTTTATAATCATCACACACATACCTCACTAACTCACAAAATCTTTCAAAATTTTATCCTTATCATATTGTATGATTCATGTTCATACTTTATGATATGCACAGATGCACATATCACAACCCTTTATTTAGTACACAATCCATATTAGATCAAACATATGTACATCATACCATATGAAACACTACTCATACTATATGTACATCATACCATATGAAACACTACTCATACTATATGATTTACTTGTAACTAACTGTTGAGGGATTTAATTCATTTGGTATGAAATTATTGCCAGTTATATAGTATGATACCTCTCTTCATAATGTATGATACACATGTCAAACTGGATTTGGATGAATTCAATACGATTGGTATGATAATTTTTATGTTTCATACTATATGAATAACCGTTCATCCTCTATGGTACTTTTCATTAAATGTTATACTGATGATTCCTCGGAATGATTGCAATTCCTAAAGATCAGTCAATATGATCTTGATCATACTGCATGATTTAACAACTTTTTTTGACTAGTCATCTAAAAAATTAACTTCCTTTATTATACTGTACGAACATCGATCGTACTAAATAATTTTCCTAAAATCTATAAATTGGAAGGCTTTAAAAGTTTCAATTCACTCAACTCATTATTTTTTCAATTTCCTACCCTATAAATCTTCATGTCTAATGGCCGGTGGAAGCAAATATTACATAATGACTAAGGGGAGTGCCTCCTCCTATCATCATTTTGATGTTTGTTTTCTATCAGCAAGAAATGAAAATGCATATTATAAGTACAAGGAGACAAAAATCACCCCTTCTCTAATGTTAAATCTACCAGCCCAAAATTTCGAGGTGATGAACCTCTTTTCCTCTTGTACTCTTCAATTTCTCCTCACACTAGCTTTTCACTACAATTATGATCTTCTTTATGAATTCTTATCCAACCTTAGGCTAAATCTGAAAACCTTTACCATGATTTCTTTTGTTTGCCGACAACAAGTAGAAATCAACAAGGCTGGTTTAACAGAACATATAGGACTTTCTACCAAAGGACCTCATAAACAAAAACTTATCTCAAATGAATTTGATTGGAATTCTATCAACCTAATCATTATGAATGTACCCATAAACAAACACCAACCACTATTCCACACTTTAACTCAAAATGCTCGTATCATCTAGCATATCCATAGAATCTTAATTACACCCAAAGCTACGGTTCATATTAACATAACCTCACTTCTTTCTATTGTCACCTGCCTTATAATATCAAATACCTAATATGATGAAGCTCAAATGATTCTTGATTATATCAAGAACATGATTCATATTCGACATCCCAATAATTGAAAAAAATAAAATATTTCCATAGGATTTACCAGAGGATATATCCTAGAAAATAATTAACAAATAAATTATCCTACTCAACCTGATAATGTTCCTATTTTATGTACGGATGCCTCCTTCTGTATCCTTTTCCATCGAGGGAAAAGCACGTCAAGCCAGAATTTGATGAAAAAGGGAAAACTGCTCCTTCAAGTGGACCTTCACCACGACTAATACTAACGCATGCACCTGTTTATCCTTCATATCATTATGACGATATAATTTAGTGACTCTAGCGGTTAGAAACTAGGATGGATTATTACATTCAACAATAGTAATAATGACACTAGGAAGACATGAGATGGTTTGGAGAAAGGTTTTCCTTGGTTAATAATAAAATTGTCTCCATCCATCAATTCATTCAACCACCACCACCACCACTACCTGATCAGGATCCATCTTACCTGTAGTGTTTGTTTTTTTTTTTGTGTTACTATTTTTTTGTACTATTTTCTTTGCTTGGTAATTCCTCCTCTTTTTGGTGATGTAAAAAGAGGACGAAAATATATGCTTTGTTATGTTTTCATCTTAATAGAATCTTATGTTTATGTTATTTAATTTTGTACTTTTTATTTATTATTTTATTTCTTAATAATAATAATAATAATAATAATAATAATAATAATAATAATAATAATAATAATAATAATAATAATAATAATAATAATAATAATAATAATAATAATAATAATAATAATAATAATAATAATAATAATAATAATAATAGTAATAATAATAATAATAATTTGCACCCTCTAATTTTTAAATCCATCACTTAGTGAAGGGGAGTTTAGGAGAAAATAATATTTATCTTTCCTATCAATCAACATTATTTGACATCATCAAAAAGTGAGAGATTGTTGCAATTTAGGATCCCTTATTTATAATTTTAATGATCATAAACATTACTAATTGAATTAGTTATTTTCTGATTAAGTACTTTAGATTTTTTTTTGGTATGTGAGCACTAATATTATAGGTAAGACATACGCCGCTCAAGGATATTAAAAGCTCAAGAATGGGTAGAATATAAATTTCATGTAATAAAGTCTGTAATTTTAATTTTCTATATTTTTTATTTCTTGAGTCTGGCTACATAAGAATGTATGTAATTTGGTGACTGTGCACACACACATAGGGGAAGTGATAGGAATTTTAAAAGTTAAAATTTTTATACTAATCATATTGTGTTACTTACAATCATATAGTATAATTAATATGAGAAGAATGGGTTTAGCAACTAATTTAAAAAAATAGTTCTTTGAACTAATAGTACTGTATGATATGCATTGTATTATTTGATTTGTTACAATATGAAAACCTTAGCCGCCAAATTAATTTAAGTAATATTTTGATATTTAATTTTTAAACTAATCGTACTGTACAATGTTAATCATACAATATGAATATTTGCAATCTTTTTAAAATTAACCCCTATGATTAGTCAATAAAATTATGGTTTAATTATTAATAGTAGATCAAACTATATGATATTTATCATACTAAATTATTGGTATAGATGAAATTTGGTTGTCTCAAAGATCGTACCAATCAAAACCATGATTTTTTAACTAGTAAAACCATACGATATTAATATTGCACTGGATGACCTACTTGAAATCAACTAATCATATCGTAAGATGAGAGTAGTATGGGACGATTAATATAGATAATTTTCCATCATCCTAGGAATCATCTTCTATGAATAGTGGAAATTAAATAGATCGTACGGGATGATCTCTGGATCATACTATATGATGTGTTCAAATTTATTGAATGGTTTGTTTGAATGACTGTTCACATCATATTGGACGGAACTAGTTTTGAATTGATTGTATTGTATGGTCTAGAATCATATTGTATGAGTAGTGATGGCTAACTTATTTTTTTAGGGTTTCTTGAAGCCAATTACTTAAGCATATTTTAAAAGATTCTCCTAATAATTATGAAAGGAATGTGTGACTACTGAAGAAATTTTGAGAGAAAAGCTTTGAGGAATCTAGAGTTTCAGAGGAAGGAGAAGGTGAGGTTGAGTGTGAGGAAGAAGTGGTGAGAGGGGATCACAAGGTTGTTCCAGGATAGATACACCCTTGCTCCTATGGTGTCTTTGGTGTGTCTTTGGAAGCTCTCTAGGGAGATAGGTTTCTAGGTCAAGTCCTCGAGGTACTCTACCTTCTTTAAGAGGAATAAAAAGGAGTCGAGGTTCTTTGCTTTCTCCAGGAAAGAGAAAAATGAGTCAGGATCTGCTTCCATCATCAGGAGGGTGACATAGAATCTTGCAATACACCGCATCGGGTTTAGTGAAACTGAGTCTATAAGGGTTTCTTCGCTTACTGTGAGAGCAAAAGGAGGGTCACTTTTTTTAGTATAATTCTCAGAGCGGAGGACTCCGGGGAGTGGACATAGATCAATGTTGTCTGAACCACTATAAAAAACTCTAGCGTGTATTTTTCATTTTGCACTTTTATATTTCTTGCATTTTATTTATTTTTTAACTACTTGGGAAAATCAATGATTATTGCATATTTTTTATTGACTCATTCACTTTTATAATCAATTAAAATTTGATAATTTTGAAAGTACGAGGTGAGCTAAGAGGGGGGTGAATTAGAATATTTTTTATAAAGTAACAATACTAAATAGGAGTTCTAATTTTTTTGTTTTTAATTTAAAAAAAAAACATAACTTGATGCTGAAGCGAATGATTAAAACATGATTGCACGTATGTGGTGAAATTTTAATCACATAACAAAAGATCTATAATAGACTTTTCACAAACTATTTATAACAAATGTTAAATGCAAAACATAAGTAAAGTATAGTAAATGGAATAGCATATGAGAAGATTTATAATGGTTCGGTAACTTGACCTACATCCACTCCCTAGAGTCTTCCACTTTGAGAATTTCATAACTCAAAAGTAATTCTCCTTTTTCCCCCACAGCAAGGCAGAGAAGCCTTTACAAAGCCTCACTTTCACCTTCCTAAGTTTGGTGGTGTACCAAATGCTATGTCACCCTCCTAGTGATGGTAGTGAACCTTCTCATTTTTCTCCATCTTGGAGATGGCAGAGTACCTTTGAGGACATGGACCTTGAAGTAACTCCCCCTTAGAAAGCTTCCCAAAAGATCTTCTCGAGCCACAAGAGGAGCAATCGTGCAGAAGGCTTGGAGCAATCATGTGTTTCCCTCACACTCCTTCTCCCTCAAAAACTCACCTTCTCCTTCTCCTCACAAACCCAAAATCTCTTCAAGTAGCTGTCTCTCAAGAAGTCCCCTTCTTGTCATATTCCTCTCTCATATGTTCATCAAAAGGCATAAGTTTCATATATAAATCAAGCTCCAAGAAACCCTAAATTTTTAATTTAGCCATTCCTGTACGTACAATATGATCCAAGATTGTATAATATGATCAGTTCGAAATAGACTTCGTCCTGATACAAAGGAATATGAACAGACAATTTTTCTGATCAGTATCATACATAATAATATAAATATCATCCAATATGATATGTTATATTCCTTTTGTTCATACATGAAGAACACTGGGATGACCAAAACTAATCTATGTTCATCATATGGTACGATCCAATTGATGCAGTACGATCCAATTCATACAATACGGTATGTTAAAAGCTTTAGGTTGACCGGTACGATGTTCGGGATGATCAAAAATAGACTCAGTTTATCATACAGTTCAAACCATGTTGTATAGTATGATCACCAATAAAAGTTAATCCTTTATTTAATGACTAATCACAAGAGTTAATTTAAGTAAGTATTTAAATATTAGCATAGTTCAAAATTTATGATTTAAGAACATACTTAAATTAATCTGGTAGCTAGGATTTCAAATTAAAAACACATTATATACTATGATACATATCATACAATATGATAAGTTCATAGATAGTCGTTGAGCCATAATAGGTTGTATAGTATGATCTAAATTTATATAGTATGATCTACAGAGAATAAGATTTTTTTCCTTTGATAGAAAACTCTCACCTGTGTGTGTGCATGGTTACTCAGTATGCATACACTTTAAGGCCAGACTCAAGAAAATAAAAACAAAAAATAAATAAAAATTACAGTGTTATAAACATCACATCCTACTCTATCTAGTCTTAAGTCTTCTTGTTGTCTTGAGTAATATGTGATCTCCCTAAAATGTTAGTACTCATAGACTAGAGCAAAATTCAAAATATTTAATTAATAATGATATAACTCAAATCAATATTATTTTTCATCATCAAAATCTAAAGCTAGGGTCATGGACCGCAACAATCTCCCCCATTTTGATGATGTCAAATAATGTTGTCGATAAGCAAGTTAGCATAATATTTTTTTAAAGTAAACATAAATACATGAATAGAAACATGAACAGATAAACAAACATGCATTTCATTGGAAGTAAATAAGGAAAACACGATAAGTAAGATATAATAACTAAAGTAGAAAGAAAACTTCTCCCCCTTCTGACATCACCAAAAAGATGAGTAACAAACAAAACATAGAAAAATATAAGACATTGACAAGTCAATAAGTAAGATCCTGATCAGGCGGTGGTGGAGGTAGCTGAAAGTAGTGGTGGATGGATGCAAACTGTTGATCAATTGAAGAAAATCTTTCCCCAAACCATTGCATGTCTTCCTCATGTTGTTGGTGTTATTCTTCATTGTGAGTGTCAAGTTAGGTTTGGAGTTGGTAGAATCATTTGATTAGATCATCGTGAGGATAAGCCGGTGCAGGTCCTCATTGTGGTGCATGTCTTCTTGGTGGAGCAGGTTCTCCTGCTGGAGCAGCCTCTCATTCTTCATCAAAATATGGCTTATCAAGCATTTGCCCCTGATGAAACAAAATACAGAAGGAGGCATCCGTAGAGAAAATAGTTAGATTGTCAGATTCACTAGGATAGGTTAACTAGTTTTTTTAGTAAAGAATGTAACCTATGAGGTGGAAAAGAGTTAAGTTTTCTATGGGTGGTAGGAAGGCGAACTAGGGTCATGTTTTGGATATAATCAAGAATTAATTCAGCTTCATAAAATTTAGTGTTTTACATGATGAGGTAGGTGATAATAGATAGGATTAGGGTCAGGCAAATCCTATTGCCACCTTTGGGTATGATTGATGTTCAAAGAATATGTTGAATTATGCAAACATTTTGGGTTAGAGACTGGAAAAGTGGTTGTGTTGGTGAAAAGCAACATTCCTAAGGATTAGATTGACAGCACTCCAGTCAAATTTATTTGTAAGGAAAGAGTGGGATTTGGGACCTTAAGTAGAAACCCCAATGTATTGGGCGAGGTCTATCTTAGTGATTTCTACATATTTCTAGCAGACACAGGAGGTGAGGGTTAAGTTTTCTACATTCATAGTTAGATTTGCATGAAATTCAATAAAGAGCTTTGAATTGTAAGGGAAAGCTAGGGTAAGTAGGAATTGTAAACTAGTGGACGTAAATAGGCTCATCACCTCAAAGTTTAAAGTAGCTTGATTTAGCATTCAAGAGGTGGTTATCTTTTAAGCCTTGAACTTATGGTATGCTTCCTCATCCTTAGTAGACAAAAAATAGTCATTGTGGCGATGAGAGGAAGAAGAGCTTCCTAGGATGAGTTAGCCGCATTTTCCTGAGCTTTCCATCAAGTAAGAATAAGTGAGAGTGAGTGTAATGAGGAGATGAAGAGTGAAGTGATCTTAGTTCCTCTCTAATTTATAGAATTTTTGGCTGATCATACAATATGATCGTGGATCGTACAGTAAGGTAAGTAATTATTTCATCTTGATGAATGGTTGGGAAAATGTGATCAAATCATATAGTACGATAAGTATTGTACAGTATGATATGAAGGAATTGCATTCATATTGAGGATTCATCGGTACAATCTTTGATGAAAACATTTATATAGCATAAATAGGTGTTTATATAGTACGAATCTCAATTATATTTTGCCTATTGACTTTAATTCAATCTAATCCATTTGTACATATGAATTATACAGTATGAAGAAGAGATATTGTATAGTACGAACTGCAATTATATCGTACTAAACAATTTAAAAGCGCAGCCATGTGGATCGTACAGTACTATGACAATCATATAGTATGACATGCATAGAAGAAATTCAATTTGGACTGTTGGTTTAATAGGGGGCAATGATTTGTATAGTTTTGATAGATCGTACAGTACAATAGTGAATCATATAGTACAATGGAAAGAAATTGTCAATTTTGGGGTTGAGTGTGTGACAATCAGCAAACACCTTAGATCAATTTTTTTTTAATTTTTTTTTTGTTTTTTTTGGATCACACATGAATGTTTATGACACCAAGTCTTGTCCTCAAAGTACTAAAGGTGTTGTAGGCTACTGGTTTTATGAATATGTCTGGCAATTGATCTCCTGTAGCTAAATATTATAATTTGATGTCTCCTTTATCTACATGATCTCTTATGAAATGATGTATAATATTTATGTGTTTTGTTCGAGAGTGTTGAATTGGATTTTTAGATATGCAGGTTGCACTCATTTTGTCACATATGATTGGGATGGTTCTTATGGGTAATCCAAGATCAAGAAGTTGTCATTTCAATTTTAGTACTTGTGCAATACAACTTCCTACTATTATATATCCTGCCTCAGTCGTGGAGAGGGCGATCAAATTTTCCTTCCTACTGGATCAAGAAACTAAAGATTATCCTATGAATTGATAGGTGCCAGAGGTGATTTTTCTATCTACCATATATCCTACAAAATCAGAATCTGAGTACCCTAAGATTTCAAAGGAAGTGCTATGCCTAGGATACCAAATTCTTAAGTTCAGGGTGCCTAGTAGATATCTAAGGATTCTCTTAACCATAGTTAAGTGAGACTCTTTAGGATCAGCTTGAAATCGGGCACAGAGGAACACTAAAATATTTTGTCTGGTTTACTAGCAGTAAGTAGAGGAGAGATTTGATTATTCCTCTATATTTTTTCTAGTCAACTGATTTTCCAGTTAGGTCTTTGTCTAGTTGAATCGTAGAGATCATTAGAGTGTTCATGGGTTTAGTATTGTCCATTTCATATTTTTTTAGAATATCTTTAATGAATTTCATTTGGTTAAGAAATGTTCCATTTTCCATTTGTTTTATACTAAAATAAAGAAAATAATTAAGCTCTCCCATCAAGCTCATTTCAAACTCATTATTTTTGAGAATTCATTACATAAGGTTTTATCTTAAGACCTAAACATAATATAATCTATATAAATCTGAATAATGAGAATTTCATCTTCTACCTTTTAAAAGAGAGAGTGGAGTCACACTACCCTTTACAAATCCTCTATCTAGTAAGAATGAGCTAAGTCTTTTATACTGGGCTCTAGGTGCTTGCTCTAACCCATACATTCCCTTTTTTAATTTGAATACATGGTTTAGAAATTATGGGCTTTCAAACCGGTGGGATTGCTCAACACAAACATCCTTTTTAAGATTACACATTTAGAAAATCACTATTTACATCCATCTAATATAATATAAAACCTTTGAAGCAAGTAAAGGCTAAGAGCACCCTTATGGCTTCTAGTATAGCTACAAGGCAAAGGTTTCTTTAAAGTCTATGCCTTTAATCTGGTTATATCCCATAGCTATTAATATGGTCTTATTTCCTACTATGGTTCCCGAGTCATTCTCCTTATTTTGAAAGACCCATTTTGTTCCTGCTACACTTTGTTCGATAGGTCTCTTAACTAATTCCCAAACAACATTCCTATTAAATTTGTTCAATTCTTCTTGCATTTCTAGGGTCCATAATTCATCTCCTAAGGCTTGATATGTACTTATGGGTTCTATCATAGAGATGAATACAGAATGACTAACCTCCTTCTTAAGTCCGTGCCTAGTTCTTACACCTTCTGATGGGTCTCTTAAGATCAATTCTTTAGGATGACTAAAAGAGTACCTCCATCCTCTAGGCATGTCTTCCTGAAGTTCTCCCATTTCTCATATGGCCATAGTTTCTACTCCCTGAATTTCATCTACTTCTTCTTCTTCTTCAAATTTTGGTAGAAAGAACATATCTGATTCATCAAATACTACATGAGTGGATTCTTCTACTACTAGGGTTCTCTTATTGAAGATTCTATAGGCCTTACCTATAGATTAATAACATAAGAAGGCACCTTCGTCAGCCTTAAGATCAAATTTTCCTAAGAGAAGTTTTCCATTTATTAAGATAAAACATTTGCAACAAAATATATGCAAGTGCCTAAGATTCGATGTCCTACCCTTAAGGAGTTCATAAGGCATTTTATTCTACTTTAACCTAATGTTCACCCTATTTAAGATTTAACATCTCATGTTTACCGCTTCTGCCCAAAAATATTTAGGAATAGTGTACTCATCTAACATTTCCCTAGAAGCTTCTACCAAGGTTCTATTCTTTCTTTATGCTATTCCATTTTTCCGAGGAGTTTTAGAGGCAGAGAAGTTATGCTCTATTCCTATCTCTTAACAAAAGGATTCAAATCTTTCTTTTTGAAACTCTTCACCATTATTACTATGGATTGTTGAGATTTATATCCTTATTTTCATTGAATCCAAGTGGAGAAAGCCTTAAATTCCTCAAATTACTCATTCTTATGTACTAGGAATCTTACTCAAATGAATCTAGAGAAGTTTTCTATAATTACAAATTTATAATTCTTCCGACCTAGGCTAGCTATGCTAACGGGTCCAAATAGGTCCATATGAAAGATTTCTAGTGGCCTAGATGTATTCACATCCTTGACTGAATCAAATTATGGTTTTACTTATTTTCCTAGTTGGCAGGCATCACATAGATGGTCCTTAGTTAATTCTAACTTAGGTACACCTCTAACTAGGTTTTTTGGGTGATATTTCTAAGTGTTTTCATACTAGTATGGAATAGTCTCATATGTCATAGCCACGAGTCATCTATTATTGTTTTTAAACACAATGAATTTGAATTTTTAATACAATCAAGATCTAACATGCAAATATTATTTATTCATTTTCCTTCTAATATAAGTTTATCATTTAAACTAATCGAGCATTTATAAGAATGAAATTTTATGTTGAATCCTTTGTCACATAATTGATTAATGCTTAAATAATTATGCTTTAAACCATCAATTAATAAAATATTTTCAATTAAGTTTTTTTAGCATTTCCAAAAATACCTGAGCCCACCACTTTTTTGGTGGTGTTGTCTCCTAGCATCATTTTGCCTCCAGTCCTGGTCTCTAGTGTAATGAACTTCTTCATGTCTCAAGTCATATGTCTTGAGCAGCCACTATCCAGGTACCACATGCTCTTACTAGGTCTTTTATGAGAGCACCGCTATAAAGTCATTCAAGTGTTAGATTTGAGATCCCAAGTGAGTTTAGGTTCCTCCTTATGCTTGCATGAATGAGATGTATGCATATTATGTTGTGATGAATGCAATTTAAGTCTCCACACTTGGTGTGTCATATGGTGAATCATGCAAGTATGGGCTATGTGACTTAGCATGTGATAAGAAATGCACCTAACACTGGGAAATGAGTTCACTAACCTATGTGGGTGGTGATGCCTCTTCCTAAAGTTGTGTCATGCATGTAATACCGGGAGTTTGCTTGGTTGGGCTAATATGGATAATGTTTTATCTTTTTCAAATACTATGATTTTTGCTTTCAATGTGTTGTTTTATATTCAAATGCTATAACTTCCACTTTTAGCCAATGTTCATTTCTATCTATTTCCCATGCATGTTCCTATAATTTTTTAAACTCCTTTTATAATTCAACATATGATGTTTTCAAGGATTTATGTGCAATAGATTATTCAATATGCTTCTTATTTAATGCATCAAACTCATCAAGTAGGGACATATGATCTTTATCTAAATTAGAATGTTTTTTAACTAAGTTAGCATGCTCAGTTTGTAATGTACTAAATTCAGTATTAAGGTTAGCATGCATTTTCTTTAACTTTCTATACGAATCATGAATTTTCTCAGAAATGATCAATAAATCTTCCTATGAAAGTTGGTATACCTCATCTTGATCTGATTGATCAAGATTATAGTTAGCCATTAGACAAAAATTTGTTACCTCCTCAACTGCTTCTTCTTCTGATTATTTTGACGCAGAGTCGGCCCAAAATGGCTTTTCTATCTTCATCATCCCTTTTTTATATTTTGCCTTCTCCTTGCCTTTTTCCTTATTTGGATGGATCTTTATGTTGGGACAATCATCTCAAAGGTGACCAGGTTTCCTGCACTCAAAACAAATCTCAGATGAAACTTTTACATTTATTTCAATTATTTTTATAATGCCTTTATTTTCTTTTCAGAAATTTTTTAAACTGTCATGTCATCAAGGCTATATCGTCATCTTCCTAAACTACAGAACTTTTGCTTTCTGAGTTGTTCACTTTCAAATCCACTTTCCTCTCCTTCTTCTTTTCTTCTGCATCATTTTGCCTTTAACTCACTCCTTGCAAGTGGAGTGTGAAGGGTTCACAAGGTTACTCAAACGTAAGATTCTCTTTTGTATTTTTCATTGCTTCTCTTCCATTCTTCTTTCTAGTTGCTCAAGAGAAGATCTTTGAAGAAGATCTGGTACTCTGCTGACACTTGGAGGGTGTGAAAGGATGATGGTACTCTGCTGACACTTGGAGGTTATGAAGAGGAGATGATACTCTGCCAACACTTAAAAGGTGTGAAGAGTTGACCATACTCTGCCGACACTTTGAGGGTGTGAAGAGATGACGATACTCTGTCGCACCAAAGATTTGTGGAAGAGTGGAAAATTCTAAAGGCTTATCCACCTTACAGTGGGAGGAAAAGGAGAGTTACTTTGGTAATAGTGCAATACCTGAAGGAGGAGTCTTCAGGGAGTGGACGTAGGTCTTGTTGGACTGAACCACTATAAATCATTATAAATCTTTGTGCTCATTTTTATTTATGTACTTTTTTTAGCATTTTATTTTATGGTTGAAAAAATATTTTTGCAAAAAAAATAAAAAAATAGTTTTCATTAATTTCGAAGAGAATAAAATTTTAAAATACCAATCCCCCCCCTCTTCTTAGTTAGTCTCGAGACATTTACATAGGTTTAATAACCTATACGATCTTTATAAGTGGTATCAGAGCCTTGTTTCCAAACTTTAAGTTTAAACTACCTTTTGAAAATGATATTGGCTACTTTTGGAAACTGTAACAAACTTGATGGATATTCAATCAGTAGACCTCTGTTATTTGATAATATCCCTTTCGATTTTTGGAAAATACGTATGTCTACTTTCTTGAATTGCTTGACTATCGCATGTAGATTTTAGTTTAGGATGGGTACACTAGGCCACTAGTTTTTGTTAATTTCAAAGAGAATAAATTTTTTAAATACCAATTCACCTCCCCCACCCCCCTTCTTGGTTAGCCTTGGGACATTTACATAGGTTTAATAACCTATACAATCTTTACAAGTGGTATCGGATCCTTGTTTCAAAACTTTAAGTTTAAACTACTTTTTGAAAATGATAATGGCTACTTTTAGAAACTGTAACAACCCTGAAGGGTATTCAATCAGCAGACCTCTGTTATTTGACAATATCCCTTTCGATTTTTGGAAAATACGTTTGTCTACTTTCTTCCATCGCTTGACTATAACATGTGGATTTTAGTTCATCATGGGTACACTAGGCCAACTAGATATGTAGATGACATTAGAACTGAAATACCCTTTGCTGACTGGACTATAGAAGAAAGAGACTTAGCATAATTAAACACAAAATGTTTAAATAGTTTCTTTTGTGCACTTAAGTTTGAAGTTTACATACATGTTTCTACTTGCAAAAGTGGAAAAGAATTTTTTGATAGGCTTTGTATTACATATGAAGGGACTAACGAAGTGAATCAATCTAGATTAAATATCTTGTTACATGATTATGAGCTATTTTGCATGAACCCAAATGAATCGATATCTGACATGTATACACGATTTACTTAAATAGTTACTTCTTTGCATGCATTAGGTAGCGAACTAATAAATACTAAAATGGTTAATAAAATACTTCGTTATTTTCCCACTACTTATGATAATAAAATTATTGCAATTATAGAGTCAAAAGATTTAACTATTTATTCCATTAACAATCTTCTTGGATCACAAATTTCTTACGAGCAAGGAGTGACTCAAAGATAGATTGATGCTTGAAAAAAGTGAAAGGAGAAATACGAAGCTTCGAAAGTGAATGACTCGGAGAGTGATCAGTCACAACTTAAGGATGAGGATGACATTGCCTTAATGACCGGGCAATTTATAAGTTTTCTAAAGAGGAAGCAAAGGTGATGCAAATAGTAGAATAAAGGTAAGTTTCATAAGAATGTTAAAGTTTCTAATGATGTTATTTGCTATGAATGCATAAAACCTAGACATGTAAAATCAGATTACCCTAATCTTAAAGTCACTCCTAGCAAGGTGAAGGTGGAGGAGAAAATAAATGTGAGAAAGGGAAAGAAGAAATTTTAGCAAGATTTTTGGGTGGACTTAGCTTTGGATTCACCAGAAATAAAAAAGGAAGAAGAAGTTACCAATTCGTGCTTAATGGAAGACAATCTTGATCAGTTAGATCAAGAAGATGTATGTGACTTAAGTTATAATGAATTACTATAAGTTTTTGAAAGAATTCATACAACATATAGAAAACTGTAGAAGATGCATTCTAAGTTGAATTTAGATTTTCTATAGTTACTAAAAGAGAAAGAAATTCTTAGGAAAGATCACGTATAGATTGATAACAAGCACATGAGATTATTGGATGAATTTGATGATTTAAATAAACAAAATGAATTATTGAAAATATCCGATACTGAACTGAAAAAAGAATTTAAAATTTTTAAGGATGAGTCTGAAAATATGGAGCACTATTTACAATATGATAATACTTTGTTAGAAAATATAAACTCATTTCTTAGAGTGAAAGTGAAAGACCTTGAGGAAAATAGGATCCCCCATAAACTTGAAGACTTTAATGATCCTATTTTAAAATAAAAAATTTAAAACTTAGGAAGAGACAATTTTATTATTAGAGATTGAAAAATCCTTCTCCTAGAATTAAGTGTTTTTCTTGTGGAATGATTGGGCACATTTCACACACTTGTGCTATATAGAGAAAAACTCATTTAGTGTGGAAACCAAAGATGCATAAAAAAAGTCAAATCATATATGCATATAGTTTAATTTTCCTAAGAAGAGAACCCAAACTTATTTGGGTTCCCAAGACTAACGTTAGATCATTTTATAGAAAAAATCTCATACAAGACCTCATGAGAGCATTTGGTACCTGGACAGCGGTTGCTCAAAGCATATAACTGGAGACACAACACAATTCATATTGCTGGAAGCTAGGAATGGAGGCAAGGTTACTCTGTAAGATAATACCACTAGAAAAGTGGTAGACACAAGTATGATCTGCAACTTAAATATTTTTTTTATTAAAAATGTTTTACATGTAGAAGACTTAAAGCATAATCCCTTAAGTATTAGAAAGCTTTGTGATAAATGATAAAGTGTTAAAGTTTTTACCACTAGTTGCATATTAAGCCAAAATAGAATAGATGTATTATAGGGAAATAGGGTAAACAATGTGTATATGCTAGATTTAAATTTAATTAAATCTCTTAATGCTTTTTGTTTAAAAATCATTTTTGATGAATCATGGTTATGACATAGGAGGCTTTGTCACCCTAGCATGAAAAATTTTTTAAAAAAATTCCAAAAAGAACTTGTTAAAGGTTTACCAAAACTAGACTTTACTAAGGATCACCTTTGTGATTCAAGCAACCTAGAAAAATAGGTGAAGTCCTCATTTCGTTCCACTAAGGATCTTAGAACTAACAAATAATTAGAGATTATTTATATGGACCTTTTTAGATTGGTTAGCACTGTAATTTTATGAGGGAAGGTATATGGATTTGTGATTGTTGATAAATTTTCAAGATTCACATGGGTTAAATTTTTATTTTATAAGAGTGAATCATTTGAGGAATTTAGAAACTTTTTGACTTGGATTCAGAAAAAAACTAGGATGTGAAATTTTAACAATTCAAAGTGATAACAAATGTGAATTTGAAAATAAAAAATTTGAGGAATTTTGTAAAGAAAAGAAATTGATAATAATTTTTCTGCACCTAGGACCCCTTAGCAGAATGGTGTAGTAAAAAGAAAGAATAAAATATTTATTGAAGCTGCTAGAGCCATGTTGGTGGAACACCTAATTTGTCATATTTGCATGTTTTTGGATATAAGGTGTTCATTCATAATGATGAAAAATTTTCTTTAGGAAATTTTGATCCAAAATTAAATGAAGGATTTTTTTTCCATACTCTGTATTAGGAAATCATGTAGAGTATTTAACAAAAGAACTTTGGTAGTTGAGGAGATCACACATGTTGTATTTGATGAATCCGGGATTTCGGAAGAGCCAAATTTGGAAGAAGATCATATAAAAAATAACACCCGAGGGATTGAAAAGATAAATTTGGAAGAAAATGTGGAAAAAGAAAACCCTTTGCCTAGAGAATTAAAATTTTCTAAAAATCATCCTATGGAATTGATTTTAGGTGAATCTAGTGAGGGTGTTATGACTATGCTTAGACTCAGCAAAGAGGTTAACCATTCTACCTTTATTTCAATAATTGAACCCACCAATGTTAATCAAGAACTTTTGGATGAATTTTAGTTATTGGCCTTGCAAGAGGAGGAATCAATTTGTAAGGAATAATGTTTGAGAATTGTTTGAAAGTCCAAAGGATTAAAGTATAGTTGGAACTAAGTGCATGTTCAAAAATAAATTAAATGATTCAGAAGTTGTGAATAGAAAAAATCCTAGATTGGTAGCTAAGGGGTATAATCAAATTGAAGGTATTGATTTTAAAGAGACTTTTGCCCTTATAGTAAGAATTAAAGCAATTAGGGTTTTGTTAGCCTTTAGCTGTTTTAAAGGATTTAAATTATTTCAAATGAATGTTAAGAATGCCTTTTTGAATGGAGTGATACAAGAAGATATTTATATTGAGCAACCTCCAAGTTTTTAAAATTCCAAATTTCCTAATCATGTATATAAATTTAAAAAAGCTTTATATGGATTGAAACAAGCACCTAGGGCTTGGTATGAGAGGTTAAGCAATTTCCTATTAAAGCGATCTTTTGTAAAAGGAAGTGTGGACATTACTCTCTTTTTGAAAAAAATATGAGAAGATATACTTATTGTTCATATGTTGATGATATTATTTTTGGATCTACAAATAAAAATATTTTTGATAATTTTTCTAAAATATTGAGTAATGAATTTGAGATAAGTTTAATGGGAGATCTAAGTCATTTTCTTGGTTTTAGCATTAAGAAAAATGAGAAGAGAATATTTCTTAGTCAGTCAAAGTATATTAAGGACATCCTTAATAAGTATGAAATAGACAATGCTAAACCAGTAACTATACTAATAAGTTTCTCGGTTTAGTTGGATAAGGACCCAAAGGAAAAATCTATTGATCAAAAGAAATTTGGAGGTATAATTGGATCATTTCTTTATTTGACTACTAGCAGACAAGATATAATGTTTAGTGTTTGTTTGTGTGCTAGATTTTAATCTGATATGAAAGAATCACATTTGATAGTTGTGAAAAGAATTTTAAGATATCTTTTGGGAACTCAAAGCTTAGAAATTTTCTATTCTAAGTACATCACTTCATTTAAAATTGTTGGATATTCTGATTAAGACTTGCAGGTTATAGGGTTGATCAAAAGAGTACATCTAAAAATTTCCAATTCATAAGAAATTCTTTAGTTTCTTGGTTCAATAGAAAATAGAATTCTATAGCCCTTTATAATGCCAAAGTAGAATACATTGCTTTAGGAAGTTGTGTGGCTCATGTACTTTGGTTAATACAACAGTTGATTAATTTAGGATTTCTAATAGGCAAAATTTCAATTTATTGTAATAAAACTAGTGCCATTTGTATTTCAAAGAATCCTATCCAACATTCTAGAACTAAATAAATAGACATAAGATATTATTTCATTAGGGCTCATGTAGCCAAAGGAGAAATTGAATTGAATCATATTTCAACTAAAAATTAACTTGCATATATTTTTACAAAATCTTTAGCCTTTTACACATTTAGCACCTTAAGACAAGGTTAAGTGTGATTGATCTTAATGCTTTAAATTAAAATGTTCTGCAAACTTTATATGTTTTTTATTTATGTCTATTTTAGTTTGTTTTTTGGTTATTTATTTTGAAGTTTATGTGAGTTTTTTATTTGTTTTTGTTTGTTATGTGTGTTAAAACTGAATACATGTCACTTGATTATGAGAAGTTTGTTAGTTTTTTATGTATTATTTTTGTGATCTATCCGTACTGTATAATATCGTCTTCATACTGTACAATTTGTATGGGTTTGTCTGTACGAACGGGGACAATTTTATTGATTAGGTTCAGTTATTTATTTGTGATTGTACATACCAAAACATCTTTGTTTGTATGATCCAGGTTTCAGTTTCTATAGGGGACAAACCTAACCTCCTTTAAAATGTTCTTAATTTTATGATCATCCTGGATGAATACCTGCTCATCTATACGATTATGTGGTAAAAAAGCATGTATGAAAGATCGCCTCATAAATTATGTTTTACGAAAAGGCAATTCATTTTTGGTTATTTTTGCCATATGTACAAAAATAAATTTGTCCCTTACGTTTTTACAAATTATATATATGAATAAAATTTTGTACAGTATGATATTCAATTTTTCTATATATATAAGAGTTTTAAAAATCATTTTCATTCACTTTTATCTTCACTTCAAAACTCTTTAGAGCTTGTGTTAAGGAAATGGCTAGTTCTAGCAAGCATCCTTGAGGTTCCAAAGGTTCTTCCTCATCTAGTGCTACTAATCCTAACTTCTTATCTAAGGAGTTTGAAGATGCATTCTTTAGGTTCAATGATGTGAAGATCACTCCATCTTGACTGTTAATCAAAGAAGATATTCTCTTTTCTGTAATGCCCCTATTTGCCTCCACTCAATTATCCTTTAATTTGACTCTTATATATGCATATCCTAAATATACCTTTTATTACTTCTTGCCCATCATGAGAGTCAGCAAAGATAATTCTAGGATAAGTTCTTTTGTCCAACAATGACACATAGAGATTACCAAAGAAGATTAAGTCAACTATCCTCATTTAAGAACTCAAGGGATTAGAGCACACACTATGACCTCTAGATCTGACATTGACTTGAATGAAATTAACAAAGTTAATAGAGGCATCGATCAAGTCAATCATTTAGCCCGAGACTATACCTTGAATCAAATTGCCCGGATCAACCAACTTGTTATAAGAACTTCTGTTATTCCTAAAGCTAGTGATCGAGTGAATTTGAATCCACTCCTATCCACTGTCACATATCTTCTCATGATTAAAAAATTTATTGATGAAGCCCAACTCATTATGGATTATTTGAAAAACCTTTCTAAGATTGGTCTTCCTCATCAAAAGAGGAAAATGAATGTGTCCTTATGAGTTGAAAAGCCTTTTGTAACTGATAAAGAAAAAGTGATAAATTAAATTGCATTCAAAATTAATTTCATTATGAAATCTAATTTTTTTAAAAAATTGAATTAAATTAAAACTGGATTTAGTTAAGAAGATCAATTCATGTTCATTTAGGCAAACATAATTTGAATATCTTTATTACAATATTGATGTCTTAATAGTTTTTTTTTTTTTTTTCAATATGATTATTTTTTTATTAGAGAGATTTGATTCTAGGTTATTGATTTTAAAAAGTCTCAAAGTATATCAAAAGAAATGCACATTGTGTGCAAAAATCAAAAGATTGCACAATGGTTCGCAATTTTAAAAGAGCCACAAAATTAGCCCAAATAAATAAAGATGCACAAAGTGTGCAATGTCGCCAATTGAAAATTTTTTTTTTGTTCTTTCCACTATCATTTAATCCCTAATCCAAATCAATCTAATTTTCAATTATTCTCTATATTAAAAATAGAAGTTAACTAATCTTCAATTCATAATTTTTGTAATAATCATATTTATTTAATTTGTCTAGGATGCATCATGATCTTGATTAACTTTTCTTATCTCAGTTGTTATTTGATTTAAGATTTTGAATCTTTTTTTTATTCTTATGAAATTGATATTGTTATTATAATTATTTTAAATAATTTTTAAGGTCAATTCTTTTGGTTTATTGTTTGACATCTTTCATTTCAATTTGTTATTCCTTATTTTGTTATTGTCAAAAGGGGGAGTAATAATATTATTTATTGTCTATGTTTGTGTTTTTATGGTTTTGTGTGTTTTGTTTTCTTATGTTTTATGTGTTTTGTTTTTTTTAACTGTTTAGTTCTAATCTTCATGGAAAATTCTTTATTCAATTATGTTCATTTATTTAGGGGGAGCTAAGGAGAAATTTAGGGTATAAATATTAACTCAAATAATAATTATTTTGTCATCATCAAAAAAGGGGAGATTGTTTTAACTTAGTTCTTAGATTGCTGGGATTATTACAACATGTGTGCTTTTGATGATTCCAAATATTATAGTTTTAATTACTGTTTCTCCTAATATATATTGGATATATTGCTTTTGTTGTTTGTGTATGCTAACATTTTTGGGAAATCATACTCCAAATTGTTGAAGGTTTCAAGTCAAACTTGTATAGGGTTCATAATAATTGGAGTCTATATTTTTATATTTCTATTGAGTCTGAGAAAGTGTGATTGTAATTGAGTAACCGTACACACAGACACACTGAGGAGTGTTTATTTTTAAAATTAATTATATTGTATGTTTTTTATTTGTAGAGGATGATTTGTTTAGTTATTTCCTCCAATGAGCAATTTATCAAAACTTGGACAAAATTGTTTTTTTAAGTATTGTTTATATGTACGAAGTTGGCTTCTTACAGAAAACGTCAAGAGTACAAAAATGTGGGGAATATTTTCATCTAGACAAACATGTTAATTTTTTGAATTGTTTGTCCGGGATGATCTGTACTTAAGACAGACGACATATATAGTATGAAAATATGGGGATTATTTTCGTTCATATGAACTTGTAAATTTTTTGAATTGTTCATCTGGGATGATCTGGATTTCGTGCAGAAAACATCTAGAGTATAAAATTGTTGGAAAATTTGTTGTCTAGATGAATATGATTTGTTTAACTGATTCATATGGTAAATTGTACAAATTGTACTATATGATAGGTTTGTATGAAAACAATTCGTAGAGGTTTGTACCAATCAATTTTGAGTTATTCATCCAGGATAAATTTCGATCGAATTATACGATAGTGTCTGCTTGAAATGGAAATTTTCAATTTTTTAGATAGTTTTTCATATCTTTTATATAAATAGTCCTTAAAAATAACTTGAAAGATGTTGTTCTTCGTGATTTATTTGAGAGAAAGTGAAAGAGTGTTTTGGGAGAGTGTTTGTGAGAGAGTTCTTTCAAGTGGAGTGTGAAGGGTTCACAAGGTCACTCAAAGGTATGAATCTTCTTTGTATTTTCATTACTTCTCATCCTTTCTTCTTTCTAGTTTCTTGAGAGAAGATCTTTGAAGAAGATTCAATACTCTTCTGACACATGGAGGGTGTGAAAAGATGATTGTACTCTACCGACACTTGGAGGGTGCGAAGAGACGACAATTCTCTGTTGACACTTGGTGGGTGTGAAGAGACGATAGTACTCTCCCACACTGGGGATTGGTGGAAGAATGAAAAATTGTAAAGGATTTTTCACCTTGCTGTGGGGGAAAAAGGAGAGTCACTTTGGTAATAGTACAATACCTGAAGGAGGAGTCTTCAGGGAGTGGATGTAGGTCTTATTTGATCAAACAACTATAAATCTTTGTGTTTATTTTTATTTTCAACCTTTTATTTTTTACCATTTTATGTTTTGTGGTTGAAAAATTATTTTCACAAAAAATATAAGAAAAATAGTTTTCGTTAATTTCCAAGAAAAAAAATTTAAAAATACCAATTCACTTCTCTCTTTGTTAGCATTGGGACATTTGCACAGGTTTAACAACCTATACGATCTTTACATAAATAGCATTTATTACCTTTTAAAAAATATATTTATAGTATGAAATAAGTTAAAAAAAAATTAAAATAAATTTTAAACTTTCAATTCACTCTTATAGAAGCATTTAAAACTAATATAATAAATGTTGAATGTAAAAAATTAAAATTTCCCTAAAAATAATGTGTTGAAAAAAGGATACATTTATTGTTAAAAATCATAAGATATATAAGGATCTTGAAACATATTATAATGTTTATAATATATTGAATTATATGCTCAAGAATATAGAAAGAGTTTCCAAATTTTATAGATATAAATCATCCAAACTATTTCAATGTCTAAATTTTTGTTATAGATCACCTCCATACACTCATCCTCAACATTATGCTCAAGACTAAAGAAAAAGTTTCCAAATATCTTAAATAGCATAAAACCCTTAGCATAAGTTAAAGTCCTATGATGCATCACTCACAATTCCTTTAGGATTCTATAGATAAGTCTTTCAAGACATTATCTCTCAAGGGCCTTCATCATGATCTTTGATATATCATTATGAATCATTTAGGAGATTATGACATTACATCAATAACCCTGATGCCTCAACAAGTGCTTGTTGACCTCACTTTTGTATGAGGTCAATCTAATCTTTTCGGAATGTAAACCCTAAGAATTCCTAGATCCTAAATTCCTTCCAGACTCAAGATCTTTGGATCCTTCTAGCTCCAAATCCTAAGAATTGTTTAGACTCTAGATCTTGAAAGCCTTTCCCTTTTTTTTTTTTAAACACTTTAAAATCTAGTCAACTAACCCCTGATTTAGAGTTTATTAATTGCATATTGATAAGACATGTCTCTAGGATAAGTCATCAAAATTTGAGCTTAATCTGGCCCTTCTAACCCCAAAAATTGAATTGAAATCCAAAGGATGCAAAATCTTTAAATATTTATGACCATTCCACTAAACCTATGACCAAGTGGAACCTAACCTTGGAGCCCCCTCCAAACCCTTTCATCTCTTTAAGATCTTTCATATTGACTTGTTAAGCATTATCTATATTTTTTTGGACTCACTTTGACTTATAAATTACTAAAGGTCAAAATGACCATAAGGCCCTCTAAGGGAATTTTTTGACTTTTGACCAAAATTCAATGTGGTTTAATATCTCCAACCTTTGAAACCTTTTTCAATCATTTTCAAACATCACTTAGAGCCTATTTGACCCAGTCCCAGACCTTGGGTCAACATGGTTGATTAGGTCAACCTAACTTGACCCAAAGAACCCGAAAAGGATCAAAACAGTTATCTTGATTGAAATGGCCTCCCCATGCCTTGGGACCACCCCCTTGTAGATTCAAAATATCACTTTAAACCTGTTGAGCCCAACCCCTATCATTGGGTCAACTTGGTTGACCAAGTCAGCCTAGGTTGACTAACCCAAACATAAACCTTCTACTCACTCAATTAAATCTCAAATAAACCTCAAACTCATTCAATCTCCCTTGAACATGTGATCCAGTGATTTGGACTTGACTGATCACTTTGACCAAGTTAGTGGTTGACTTGGTCAACTTAGTTAAATTTTGGTCAAACTTAGCATTTTTGGGTCAAATCCCCCAATTATTTCAAATTAGACCCATAAAAATTCCATTAACCTTCAAAGATACCCCATGCCATGCCTTGAGCATTCCTCAATCATGGATGGGTCAACATTGAGCTCTTGTCTAAATCTATTGTACCTTCATTCTTTTTTAAACTCTAACCCCTTTAACTCCTTCCAATTGACTCAACAACACCTACACTCTCTCTAATTCACCTCACCAGTTAACACAACATTTTGACCAGTCAAATAGACAACTTGAGCATTTGAATTTACCTTTGAAATGGTCAACTCCCTTTCAAAACTCTAACAACATCATCTCAAAGTTTTGAACCATATTCAATCAGCACACATACACCTACTCCTTGCCACCTAAACCTTATTTGATTAGTTGACTGGTCAATGAAGTCAACTTAAGCCTAAAACCATTCTAGATGGTCAACAAGCTAATCCTAACCCACCACCTCATGTTTTAGCCCCCCTATATGTTTTATTCAGACCCTAAAGCACTCCATAATACCTTTAAACTGAGCTCAGGCTTAGTTTAGCCTTAAGTGGTGATGGTCTCATCCCCCCCCGACACATCCCAAGGCCATCCAATGGGAGCAAGGCCACTCCAACCTTTGGGGCAACCTTCCAACGGCCTGGAACTCTTATCCCTCATCTGAGAAAAGTCCCTAATACATCAGGACCATCCAATCTCCTCCAGAGGATTTGAATATGAAAGTTCGTTAGGGATGTTAATCCCTTATGAACTTAGTCCCAAGCTAACCAAGAGGGGGTCCCTCATCTGAGAAAAGTCCCTAATACATCAGGACCATCCAATCTCCTCCAGAGGATTTGAATATGAAAGTTCGTTAGGGATGTTAATCCCTTATGAACTTAGTCCCAAGCTAACCAAGAGGGGGTAACATATCGGGCCTGGACGATACTGTATCGGCCAGACGATAAGCTCAAAAACAGAAAGAAGTGCCGCCCATAGACAATTAAGCGTATACCTGTATTTTTTTAATTTATCCGGCCCAGGACCCGATCATGAATCCGGCCCTGACCGATATTTCCACAAATTATGCCTTAAATTGAATCAAGGAAAGGAAGTAAATTAAAAGGTTGAATTGATACCGATCCAATATCGTCCCTGGACCCCCGATCGCCAAGCGAAATCCGGCCCAGAACCGAATATAGTCCCAAAAACCTTAAGTTCTTCCAGGACGATAAATATCGGCCAGCTCGTATCCAGGCTATTGTCAGCATGATTTTCACATGATTTGAACTATCGGCCAGGAACGATCGTTGAGATTCGCGCCTGGACGATCTAGGACAATTTTCAATCGTCTATCTTTGGCATCCATTGGCGATGCTCTGGCCGATTCTTTCTGAGTTTGTACTGATCGGCCAGCGCCGATGTCCATATCGGCCTGGACGCATAAAGTCAAAGCATCTTGCAATTAATGAGCTTCCTTTGAGCTCTTCAATTTAAATCTCTTGTTTCTACGTTTTTGAAAACCTTTGGGCTGCTTGCCTTGCGACCTGAGCAAAGGGACCTTGAGGAGAGAAAGAGAGGAGAGATGAGAGAGAGGACTTGTGAGGGGAGCTTGTGAGGGATTCACAAGGGTTGCTTCAAGGATCGACTCTGCTTGTTCTTCGTTCTAGAGTTTTCTCGTCCGTGAAAGGGTCGGTAGAAAAGGTAAGGAGTTAGCTTTTTTGGTTGTGTTCCCTCCTGAAGATCCTCTCCTTCTTTTCTTGTTGTGTTTGTTTTTTGGCTGTTGAGAGAAGAAAAATCTGGCAGAGAGAACCCAACCAAAAGCTAACTCCTTACCTCTACCGAACCCTTTTCACGGACGAGGAAACTCTAGACGAAGAAACAAGCCAGAGCGATCCTTGAAGCAACCCCTTGTGAATCCCCTCACAAGCTCCCCCTCACAAGATCCTCTCTCTCTTCCCTCTCTCCTCTTTCCTCCTCCCCTCCCAAGGTCCCTTCTCCAGGTCCAAAGAGGCCCCAGCAAGCCCCAAAGGGTTTTCAAAAAACGTAGAACAAGAGATCTTAAATTGAAGAGCTTTAAAGGAGCTCCATTAATTGCAAAGATGCTGAACTTTATCGTCCAGGCCGATATGGGACATCGGCAACTGGCCGATCAGTTACAAAACTCAGAAGATCCGCTAGAGCATCGCCATGGATGCAAAGATAGACCGATTGAAAATTTTTGTCTAGATCGTCCAGGGCCGAATCTCACGATCGTCCTGCCCGATTAGTTCAAAAATCATGTTGGAAAATCATCCTTGACAATAGCCCTGGATACGAGCTGGCCGATATTTATCGTCCTTGAAGAAACTTAAGGTTTTTGACTATATCGTCCTGGCCCCGATCCTGCGATCGTCCCAGGACCCCGATATTGATCCGTATCAATCAACCTTAATTTACCTTTGATTTCCTGGATTCAAATAAAAGGCCATAAAATTTGTGAAAATCGTCCCAGGACGATTCCATGATCGTCCCTTGGCCATAAATAAAAATACAAGTAATACCTAATTGTCATGGCGGCAACTTCTTTCTTGTTTTGAGCTTATCGTCCTGGCCGCATACAGGTATCGTCCAGGCCGATATGTTAATGCGGCTGCCTGTAATTAAGGAATCCTGATTTAGAGTCTCCTATTTTGAACTAGATCTCCAGGGACGAATCTAAGGATCGGCTGGCCGAATGTGAGCAAACAATAGAGATTCTAAATCTCTCAAGTTCTGTGTGTGTAGGGTTACTAAGCTTATCAGTTCTTTAAAAACCATTACAAACTGACTCAAGAGAAGAGAAAAATAAAGATTACAGACTGACTCAACCCTATCCTACCCACTCGCCCATTTGCAATGGTTTGTTCATCCAATCTTCGATTCCTTTGAAATGTTAGAAAAAATTAGGCAGTCCAAGATAATTCAGTAGGTTTGCCAATCATCAAAACTAAGCCATGAAAATAAGGTTGCAACAGATATAAAAACCTTTAAGGAGGCATATTTAATGCAGTTAATGGAAACCATTTGGCTACTTCCCTGGTCTTGTAAAAGAATTCTTTCTATAAAGATCCCTACCGTATCGATGGACTAAGGTCAAGTTAGATACATTGGAAAACATTGGCAAATAAAAGTAAAGAAAAATCCAAACAAGTGTATCAGCTTTGGTACTGTTAGTTCACTTGATATGATGAAAACTAAAATTTTAAAATAAAAACTTACCATCTTTAATCTCAGAATTTATTCCCTATTTGATGTTCATCCAATCCCCTTTGACGGACTCTATTGAAGACTTTAGATTTTGATCCCGAATTGAACTTTAAGTTCAGGATGCACCCCCTGAATTTGAAGAAGGAAATTAATGTCGACAGTTGATGAGTTAAAGGAAATTCCAAACCTGGGAACCCCGATTGATAATGCTTGTCCACCACTTTTCCATTCATCACCCTATTGAGTGAGGATGTATCCATGGATCCTAATTCACTGCATCTGAGTTTAGGGATTGCTTCTCGTAGACATATGATGAAATGGTCAAGGTTTGTTCGCCTGATGTAGTAAAGTCCCATAAACTTGAATTTGACATTGATGCCCATTCCTGTTAAATAAAGATCCTCGCATCATGCTCTTAAGATTGAAGCAACAAGTCATTTATTAAAAATTTAAGAAGTTGGCTAAGGCTGGGTTAATCCGAGATGAACAATATCCTTCTTGGGCTGCGCCAAGCATCATGCCAGCTTACAAAAGAAAAATGCATTAATTTTCAAAATTTGTGTTAAACTATATGGATCTGGAATAATTCATGTCCCAAGGAAAAATTTCCTATGCCTATACTGAACTTAGGGACCCATTCCCACCTTGCCATATTTAATTTTCTCCCCTTTTAATAAGTAAGTCCATGAATCCTAAATTTTAGAAAAAAAAAAAAATTCCTAAAACTAATCCTTTCTTGTATCCCTGTATAAGTACCATTGATACCAACATGAAATCTAAAAATTCCTTCTCGTTCCCTCCCGATATGTCCCGTGAAAAAAAGGCATTCATATGCTTTGGCAAGCATTTTTTTTTTTTTTTCATCATCACAATAAAATATGCGCTTCTTTTTTCAAAGCATATCCAACTAGAGGATTCCTCATTTTTTTCTAGAATATTGGATTCGTCTTTTTTCAATTCATCTGTCAAAATTTGCACTTTTTTTTTCATTAGTATAAATCCAAGAATTATAAAGATCTTACGCTCGAAGGAATAATTTATAGTTTTCAGTGTATAAACATAGTATGCTGCATAGGTTCAGTCATTCAGAACCCAAAATTCAATTTAAGTTCTTAGCTACATTCCGAAAAAGTGCGAGAAACATTGATGGCGGATTATGGGATTTAAGGATATTAATCATGTTCCCATCACTTATGTACATGTAAAAAAAAAAAAAATTGTCGACCATTTCCATTGCCCGTTATGCTAAGACCCCTATTTGCTGAATCTTATTTTTTTTATAATATCGTAATGTGACGGATAATCACATCGCTTAAATCCGAAAAGAAAAGCGTGACAGAAAGTTTATATCGGAACCACCCACATTATTCATTCTTTTCTTTTTCTCTCTTTCAGTAAATGAACTCCCTAATTGCCCAATTCTGCTTGATGGTGTTCCTCCAGATCAGAATCTCGTTAAAACTGGGCTATCTTTTTGATCGGTGATTTAATGTACGATAACCTCTTAAAGAATTGATAAATCCTTTGTTTTTTTCCTTTCCATTCACTCGGATCTCTTTCCGCTTCATTCTATAGTTTGTCCAGATTACCTCTCCTTTACTTCTCGAAAAAAGGGTCAAGGGAGGAATTAACTTCGGTGGATCCCTCTAAGTTCCTGGGTCTTAGTTCCTTCCCTTCATTTCGGAAACGCTGTGTTCCTCCTAATTCGGCTAATGTCTTCCCAATTCTTCTCGCCCCGGTTCTTCCGTTTCCTGGAGTTTCTTTCTCTTTCCCCCAGTTTCTTAGTGAAATAGGCGACGCATTCTGCCTAAATAGTAGACACAGGTGATAAATAAGAGAATACTAAAATTCGAGCCATAGAATT